>NC_142683.1:2312500-2332500 GCF_964200805.1 Pocillopora damicornis
ATTATCAACTGTGTAACTGCCTCTTAGTTTAACCCCAGTAACTATACCATGAAGGAAGGTGGATACAATTCTTTTTTTCAAATGTTTCATTCCAGATTTTTCATTGGGTTTCGCCAGACTTGCTGTGCAGCGAAGTGAAAGTATAAAATCAGTAAGATCCGACATGCCATGAAATGAGCGTTGGTTTTTATGAATATTACTGGTTTAAAACAGCCATTAACTGACTGTATTATTTGCCTAAGGTGACACTTCAATAAACTATTTTCATTAGACATTAATTTTGATCAAGATCCGACATGGCATGAAAAAAAGTACATTGCAGCCTTGTTATGATGTGCCACGGATGGGAGATCACACAACGACGCGATGCCCACAGCTTATACTTAACAAATAGATTCCAAGTTGCCGTGCGTCTATTCAGTAATAGATCACAAAGGACGTCAAAATGTGGTAAGAACAAAAAAGCGGCACACGAGGCGCGGCCGAGTGTGTTACTGATGTTCTTACCACATTTTGACGTCCTCTGTGATCTATTACTGAACAGAAGCACGGCAACTTGGAATCTATTTGATTTATATAATGAAAATTTAAAAAAAAAGTTTTAATAATGACGTCATCTATACGTCTGTCCTCCAATAGATCATAAGTGAGAACCAATCAGAATGCGTGCAAAAGTGAGCTTATTATATCATTAAAAATATCCATTTGAAATTTTTGGATCGACCTAAGCAACAAGTTTATCAACTACCTGACTGCCCCTTAGTTTAGCCCCAATAAGTATACCATGAAGGAAGGTGATAACAGTTTTTTTGTTTTCAAATGTATCATTCCAAATTTTTCATTGCGTGCTACCAGACTTGCTGTGCAGCGAAGTGAAAACATTTTTCCGATTTATTTTTGGACTTGCAAGGACACTTTGATATTTTGAGAGCACCCAAGACAGCGCTTTGTCAAAGAGTAGCGAAGTGGAAATTTTTGAGACAAAGAACTGAACTAAAAATGTACTTCCTGTGACTGGCGTCATTTCTTTCATCTTAGAAAGTGAATTAAACTTTTATGGGAAGTGTACTGATGCAAAGGCTTAAACTGTGACTGCCATGTGTTCCTTTAAAATATGGATGAGAAAACACTGAGAATTTCTTACCCTAGATCTTACATCCACAGACATAAGTAGCGAACTGTTGTTTCACATAATGCGAAAAAAAGAAAAAGGGAGTGCCTCATAATTGAAATTCAGCATCATAGCTTGGTTTGTTTTTACAGCCATTAATGAATCACCGTCCGCGTCGTTTATAATACTGGGATGACAATATTGTCTTTGTTACCAGTTCACCACTTAAAGGCGCTGTAAGATAATAATGCGGCACTGTGTGATATCTAAGACAATTGTTATCTTTCATCTCAGTTCTTTTACTTTGTCGAAATGAAAAAGTAATAAGAAAAATGTTAATACCTAACACTATGCAACTCAAGTCTATCATTCTGCTTTTTTTTCCTCATGGGAAGTAGGGGTAAGGGGAAAAGGGAGTTTAGATTGCATCGGACGGGTAATGTAGGCGGTAATCTCGTTCCCAGAGTCCTCGAGCTCCTTGGTCAGCAGTTTGGTCGCCGGGAGACCAAATTGTGTGTTTATTTGTACAATAAAGTATGGATTTTCCACCAGTCACAACACTTTTTTAAATGCGAAATAAGCGACCAAGCACTGAGAGAATACAGAGCAAGTTCTGTTGACCGGGCCTTGAGTGAGGAGGCACTAACTCTGTTAACTCTATTGTTACGATACCTACTTGATACTTACTTAGACAGCAGAGTTTTTAGTGTTTAGTTTGTCATTTCGAAGAAAACTTCAATGTCAGATGGAAAAAAGGACGACTTCCATTGAAAAATCCACAGTATTCACCCAAATAACCCGTGGGGTTTTTGTACGTCTGGTCGCATTCAGTATAAGAGTGTTGATTGTTTTTTGCGTCATGTGATATGTAGATATCGTGTCCTACACCAAAAGTGGGTCCGTAAGAGGAGCATCTGTATATTGCACATTGCTGGTTTTGGTATTGTGTCAGCTTCACAACGCGCTTGAAATATGATCCGAAGTGTTATTCAAAGGCAACATATGATCTAAAGTGAGTATGAATTAAACATCCTTCGTTTCAGCTCTCCAATATGAATAATGGATACAACGATATATGGGGAAGTGGCACGAAATAGAGCTGTCAGGATCAAATCAAATCAAAACCAAACTCAAATCAAAAATCAAATCCGAAACAAGACTTTAGATAAAAACCCGTTTCAAATGCGTTTATCAGGCTATTTATGAGTTTGTCTACTTTGGGATCGCAATTGTTAATGTGATATTTTCTGTCTCTAAGATGAACTCACTGCTACAAGAAAAGTCCAAGACTAATCGATTTGCTATCTGTTCTACATTTGAGAGATGTTTTCTTGCTTTTTACTCACTGCTGGTCCAGGGCAGGAATGTAGATGCTGCCCAACCGTCAGTCTTTGCGTGCCAACACCTCACAAACCTGCTACGCTCTTTATTGATAAGGACTGGGTCCAAATACGAAAACAAGACCTTCAAGTACTGGCTGTAATCGAGGCTTCGAAGTATGGCGGACAAACCGAGGCCTGAGGAGAGAAAAAGGAAAAATTACAGTTGGCGAAATAAATGGACGAAAAGCTTTGATTGGTGGTGTCGCCTTTGAATCTAAAGTGGATAATTTAAATTTGTTTGTTAGCTCAAGCGTTCTTTCAAGTGGCCCCACCAGTTTCATTTCCATGTAACACCCACAAATCCCCGCGGCAACTCAAGCAAGTCCTCTCAAGCTCGTCACGCAATGCGTTGCGTGATGAAGTTAAATAAATGCTGCGAAAGAGACTTAATAAGCTTACACATTTCTTTAAAATGAAAAAAAGTAAGCTATCCGTACTCCAGTAACACAACTTTCTGAGAATATTTCTACAGTACACGATTTGATTTTGCTCAGGCCCTGCTAAGTATTTATCCTTGGAAAAGAGTGTTTTTCTTGACTACCCGCTTCAGAGAATACCTCCACGTCTGTTGGAGAGAAATGAGACCCCCTGTAAAAAAAACCACAGTCACCAGTTGAGTATCCTGAGGGTGCCGTGTACGTGGAACCGCATCTGGTGTAGGAATTTTGGTTGTTTCCAAAGTCGTCGGATGTGTAGATATCATGACCATTCCCAAAGGTAGGTCCATACGTATTACATCTGTACATTGCATATTGCTGGTTTTGGTATTGCGTTAACTTTACGGGATTGCATCCTTTGACGTTATAGAGAGAGAAGATGAAAGCTTTATTGGCGTAGGAATAAGCGCAAGAACCAGCTGAAATAGAAGAACAATGTGATCGTACGTTAAAAAGTTGGAAGAAAACGTAAACCCCGTGAGGAAGGGGGGAGGGGGTGGGGAGTTCATTTTCTATCATAGGCTAGACGGAGAGTTTTTTTCTTGGACTAGAGATTTGTGAAAGGGAGGGAGATATTTTACTAGTTTGAGTATAGAAACGAGTTCCAAAAACAATTATGGAAGATTTAAGGGTTTTCTTTGAAGAAAAGCGAGTAAAAATTTTTGAGACTTGAAGCAAATGACCCCTTTGGTCAAAATGTTGTTATTACTAGATGTTTTAGGATGTAATGTTGTTCTGCAGGTGTATCAAATAGGAAAATTTCTATAGACGATATAGGTGTGAATAAATCTTGATGGCCAAAAAACTATTATGAAATAATAAAGGTTTAGAGCTATTATCAAAGGAGCATCGTTTAATATTTCCTCCAGCTCCCTCCCCCAGACGTTTGCAATACCAGACGTTCTAGAATATAGAAAGATATTATTTCTTCTTTTACAACCGTGAGAGTATTTCACAAAAAATTATAGTCCCAGATCTCCTTATTCACAGGGTGATGTGCTAAACATGTGATCCCATTTTAACTCAATATTTCCCTGTGCATTTATTGTGTGATGAACTTAAATGAATGCTCCGAAAGAGACTTTATATGCCTACACATTCCTTTGATATGATATAAAAGTCGAATATTTTACTATTTTTATTTTGCTTTATTTTGCTTTCTAATTTCATTTCCCGTTAACGAATATGTTTAATTGTTTCTTTTGTCGCCTTTTTAGTTTTTTGTTTATTTTTTTTTTTGGGAGATGGGGGGGGGGAGGGGGGGCAAGGGGGCTCGGGATTACCCATAACAGATGTCATCTCTGTCAACACTTTTGTCGGGGGTTTTCCGTTTTTCGTCAGTAGAAGAGTTGATAAACAGTTGAATTCACCTCGCTTAAAGTAAAATCTCTCAGGGTTCGGAATATAATCCTCTGGTCTGGCCTCCTTCGTTCGGCTGCTCAGCTCACAAATGTCTTCCGTAAAGACGTAGTTGAAACGTTGACATTGGTCTGAAAGACCAGCCCCCGTGATCCTCTTGAAAATGTTGGGTTGTAGCATCATACCAAATTTGGAAACTTCCAGCTGGCTCGTAGCCTCCAATTGCTGTGTAGCTCTACAGCATAACAGTAGGCTCCCTTCTGCATACAAGACCTTTTTGACCATTTTCTCTCAACGCATGTTTAGGAAAAAACCTTCCCTGAAAAGAAAAAAAGCAAAAAATCTGCTCGGCTAAAACTTGTCCTAACGTCAATTTAATCCGTAGACTGGCTTTTCGTGAGTTTACGATCAACATGCATGCTTCTATCTTTGTTATTTGACTTTATTTTTACGAATTGCGCGTAGAGAAAGTCATATATATTTGCCAAACTGGACCTCAAATTTCAGGAAAACGGATATTTGTGCAATGCCAAAACTTATTTAGTCATTCAATATTTGTGGTTTTTGACCATTAGCTTGACTTGCATTCTGGTCAGGGAATGGAATATTAAATGAATAATGGGGAAAGGCTGGTTAGAGCTGTATTAGTTAGGATTGTTCGTAAGGAGCTGTTAACGAGTTAGGATTTGGAGTTTCTCCTTTATCGAGCAGTCACTCGAACAGCGATCAAATACCGATTGTTGGCCACTGGAGGTCGCAATACGAACTCGTAATTCTACTTTTGAGCAAACTTCTTCGAGTTAGGATTTTGAGTCGGATTTCGAGCTGGATTTTCGAGTTTGAGTTTCCAGGAGGGCAAGGCATAGAACTTGAAAAGATGCCGAAATATTTCGTTTCATTTTTGCGGGCAACAAAATTATTTGCGGTCCTGTATGACATAATTTTACATGTTAGTCTGGTCCATACGCTTTGTTTTGTTTGAGAAATGATTGTACTGATCAATTATTATTTGCGGTCCTGCATGACATAATTTTACATGTTGGTCAAGTCCATAAGCTTTTTTTTTTTTAAGAATTGTTTAAACTAATCAATTATTCAAGACTCGGATTCCTTGTTAGTTTCCTACTTGTTTTTGAAAACTTTTGCGATCGTTCCGGCAAAAATTCGTTTCACTTATTTCTGATACTTACTAAATTACAACGGCTGGAGTTACTAAACTTTTCAAGTTGCAAAGTGGAGACATCAAGAAGTTGCCTTTTGAACACATTTATTAGGAATTTTCAAATTATCGGTGCATGCAACTGGAGTTACAAAAGAGAGTGAAATAGAAAGTTGAATACCGAGTGAGAAAACAAATATAAACAGCGGAATGTAGACAGTTGAGTGGAATGTGAAATCTCTAGTGCCCTTGGGTGGAAATGGCATACTAAACGGAATTCGGACAATTTTCATTTGCGTTATTGAACAAAAATATTAATTACTAAAAAAGTGTGGTCAGGGCCTTTCAGGGACTGCTTTAAATGTCTGAGGCTGGAATCTTCGCGGGGAATCAGGATATGTTTCACACTTGAGTCAGATTTCTAACACGACCGTTTTATTCTATCTTCACCCAAATGATCTCCGCGATATTTGTGAAAAATTTTGCGATCCTTCCGGCAAAAAATCGGTTTTTTGTGGTACTCACTCATTTATAATGGCCGAAGTTACTAAAAACGTTTCAAGTTGCAAAGTGGGGACATCAAGATATTGCTTTTTGAACATATTCATTAAGAATTTTCAAGTCATGCGTAAAAGACCGAGCCGTTGATTAACTTTAACTAAAAATTATATACTCTACATAATCTGACCATGTGAAGTCTGAGGCCAATATAGCCCCTAAATATTTAAACCTATTTATGCTATCTAACCTACGATCAAAAATAGAAAGAGACAACGAGGAAATAGTAAATAATTATCTATTACTTCCCATCAGTATGGATTTGGTTTTAGAGAGCTTCAAAGTAAGTCTATTCGCTTTTAGCCACAATGCTGCGTTGTAGATACCTGAGTTCAACTTGCTCTCCTGCTCGCGAGGTTCTTTTGCGAAGCAGTAAAGAACAGCATCGTCAGCGTACGTTGATACCTCGGAGTGTTGAATAGCCGCAGGTAGCTCGTTTATATGCACGAGGAACACTAAGGGTCCCAAGATGCTTCCTTGTGGAACCCCGAAAGTAACGGGAAGGGCTTCGGATAATTTATTATCACAGGTGGTTTGCTGATTCCGATTACTCAGATACGAAGAAAACCACTCCAAAGATCGTGGGGAGACTCCAACTGATGACGATTGGACATCAAGATCCCGTGATCGATTGTATCGAACGCCGTTGAAAGATCCAAAAATACAGAACCACAAATGTTCCCTTTTTCCATGTTTAATAGGACTTCATCGGCAAAGCCAGACAATGCAGTGGCTGTTGAACGTTTAGAACGAAAACCAAATTGCATATTTGAAAGTAAATTATTTGAATCAAGGTATTCGTACAACTGACAGTGGATTATCCTTTCTAAGATCTTGCTGAGAGTGGGTAGAATTGAAATAGGGCGATAGTTTGTTGGATTTTTTTCGGTCTCCAGATTTTAATAAAGCTGTCACTTTAGAGCACTTCCATATCCCCGGAAACTTCCCTGTGCGTATGGAAAGATTTATTAACTTCGTGATGGAATAAGTAATTGACTGGGCGCTATAGTTCAAAAGACTTGCATTTATATTGTCCAATCCAATTGCTTTAGTTGCCTTGAGACCGAGTAACTGCTTATAAACAACCGCTTCACTAATTTCTTGAAATTGGAACAATTCAGAATGACCATCAATTGGCAGTGAAGCACGAGCTACACATGATATTTTTTTCGGCAAAATCCGTCCTATAGACGCAAAATGAGAGTTCGAGGCAGAGGTGATTGACTATGGTTTTGTATGATGAACTCCGTCAGCGATAATACATTGTGGATCAAAGACTTGCTATTAGGAGATGACGCTTCGTTTACAGCCGTCCACAATTTACTCAAATCTCCTTTAGCTTCGCCAATTAAGTCACAGTAATATCTGGATTTGGCAGACTTTATTTCACGGTTCACTAAGTTTCTTAGCCTTCTATACTCTGGAAGTGCGAATTCGATTTAATAGTCTTGCGGTAATGCTTATCACGGTCTTGCATGGTATAATTAATCTTGGTACTCATCCATGGCAATGGACTCAGATTCCTTGTTAGTCTCCTACTTGTTTTTGAAAACGTTTGCGATCCCTCTGGCAAAATTCGTTTTATCTCTGATACTCAATCAATTATAACGGCGGGAGTTACTAAAAACTTTTCAAGTAGAAAAGTGGGGACATCAAAATATTGCTTTTTGAACATATTCATTAAGAATTTTCAAGTTATCAGTGCATGTAACTGGGGTTACAAAAAAGACAGAAATAAAGCGTTGAGTACCAAGTGAGAAACCCTAATATAAACTGCCATAAACGAGGAATTTTTCCGCAAAACTCAGCTTAGAGAGTTTAGCAAAGCGCATGAAAAATTTTCAGCTGTTCCAGTTGGATAGTATGAGGTTTTGTATAAAATGATACTTTTCAATTGGACCGTTGGCTTGCCAATAAGGTGATCCAATATCTAACAAATTCCTTTTGAAATATTTATTCAAAGGAAGTGCGAGGTATAGAATCTCAAATTTGAGTTACAGTTGGTATAATGCACAAATTTACAAAAATAATACATTGAAAGACAACGCTGATTCTGGAACCAGTTGGACAACAATAACAATACCAGATGGGAACTACTCTTATGAAGATATTGAGAGTTTAACCGTCACTTAAAAAAAGTAGTCATTCAAAACCTGGTATCGAATTAAAACTAGTTTCTTCAATTTTTAAAGTCTTCATAACACTTGAAGCGATGAAGCAGGTGTCCAGATTACTAATAAAAATTTTCGCCAAGTCAAAACAGAGACATATGAGATGAAACTTCATCTCGATTCAAGCAAAGGGTATTACAGCAGCCGTGTAGGTTTGAATATGTACCCTCTTACAACCGGTGAATACAAAGTCGTTTTTGAACTGTATTTTCCTTCAGCATCAATCAACTGTTCAACAGTCCAAATATCAGCCATCAGCAATACTGAGACAGTTACAAGAATATCAACTAATACGCTCAGTAATCATAGCCGAAGTATAACTCATCTTCATAAATATAATAATGTGACTCCAAATTATCTATCGATTCATATGGTTTTAGAAATAAAACTGGCATCTCTTATACACAAGACTTGCAAGTATTTGTCGTTGTGTATGATGTTAAAGGGCACCAAAATGTGCTGCCGACGAGGGTATGGGATCAAGTTTATGACCTACGAAATGACACTCTTGAATTTCAAACTCCGGTAAAAGAGTTGACTTTACAAGATACGGTAAATGATCAAAATCCGGTTACGAATAAAGTATGTATGATGCCACAGCAAAGGTGTATTATTATTGTAACAAAGTTTCACATGATAATGTTAGTGGGATCGTGTTCACTGCAAGTGGAGCTAATGTCTTAATTCCAGATAGTTCATTTCTGTTTCGATACTGCAAGTGGAACCATAACTTTTAACGTGTCTGGAATACATATAATACACATCAATGATGGTTATAAGGGCCTAGCTAAAACTTTACATTTCGGTGAACTAGGTGGATTAAGAGATGTTGAATGTTTAATGAACAGAGAGAAGGAAATGTTGTTGATCTCAAAAAGACAATTTCTAACAATGACAATTTGATAAAAACATAGGCAGGACAAATACATTTGATTTTGTTATGAGTACCATCAATAATTTCACTGGTGATCGTTATTGCACACTTGTCGCTTTTGTTGATAAAGACTTTCATAACATCGAAAAAATAACTTGTGAAAATCTTGGTAACTAAGCTAACTCAGCTCCTTATATAAAAAGATCGAAGGAAAGAGCCGCTCTATCCTCCGCAAATTTTATGATGTTTCTGGGATCTCATCGCACCGGCGGTGTAATGAGATTGCAGAAACAGAGTAAGTTTTGTTGACCCTTAAGAGTGACTAGTATGAAATTTCTCCTTACATGATCACCCCAGAAAAACACATTTAGGTCATGAGAATAATGAAAATGATCTTTAACTAAAGAGACTCTTGATTATCGAACAAATTCTCATTGTCAGCACTTTAGGAGATGTATAGAGAACAGTGTGGAGAATATGTCTACTGATGTTAGAGTGTAAAGGGTTAAGTTCATTGTTACTATACTCAGGTAGTACTTATTTAGATTGCATAGTCAGATAACACTGACATCAACAGACTATACGGTAGTTACGACTCTTTGAGTTGCATCCGTTCGTTTCTTTGATCAATGCAAAGAGAATCCATCTTTGGCGGTTATGGTATGAAATTAGCATGCAATGGCTGCCATAAAGCAGGAAACAAAAAAAACTTTCGCGAGCTCATATTTATAGTAAGGCAAAGTGGCAGCTCGAATGCATGCTACTGCAGCGCAAGTGCAGAGTAATACGATTGCTAAGGAATAGCTGATAAGTGACAAACATGGGAAAGTATACAGCTATCGTTTGGCGCTAGGAAACATTGAATAGATGAAATTGGGAAAAAGAGAGGGAAAGAACAAAGCAATAAGAAAGCGCGGGAAAATGTGGAGGTACTAAAAAGCGCGGGAAAAGCCCAGCTGCGGGAAATTTTGCCAAGGTGGAACTACTCTTTGGATCTGGCACGTGACGTGCACGTGCGAACATTTTACTTTGGGTTCATCGCTCTAATACTGTTGTGCATCAATCAGTCGTTGAAAACTGAGACCGAAGGTTATCTTAATACGGTGAAATGAAATACAATGAAAATAAACGAGTGGTGAACTTAGTTTTATTTACATTCAAAGGATTACAGTTGATTTCTGACAGCCACAGTTATGATCAGATATAAACTTGATGTTCAAATAAGTTTTCATTATATTTGACCATTTCTCTGTATAACTCGATATCGACCTAAGGTTCAGGCTTCCTTCCTGAATGACAACCACATCTCTGTCAAAAGAATCAACCGTCCGACAAAGTGTTTCTATACAAACTGTAGTTTTTTTTCATGGTAAGCTTAACATATGTTAAATATCGGAGCTAAGTAAGGCTAAATGCAAATCTCAAACCTCCTTATCTCTCAGTCTGTAGCAGGTTCTCAGCCAGTCTGGAACCGCCTGCGAAAATCGGCGCTCAGTTGTTTTCTTGAGAACCACAACCGCTGTTTGTTGCTCGCCCTTTCGCATGTCTTTACTGTCTTAGAGACTGGAACCGACTTTTTATGTCTCTATCCACCTCTAACCCCCCTTAAAACTACATACTGTTTTTTGACATTAGGATAAAAACGTTTAAATATTTTAGCTACACCTCTAACTGGTTAAAATCTACCAGTCCAGTCGAGCCTAATGATTACATGAGATTAAAAAAGAAGTTGAACTTTGGGCGACATGTTCTTGATATTGGGGTAGCATGATTATATTCTTGATATTTCCTTTTGATTTTGGTTATGGTAAAGCATAGTATGAATTGAGAAAGAAGGAAAATGAAATGCAACCTCGGCTTTGTACTATGAGGGGTGATCACCGCCAATATTTTCTTTTAAATTCTGCTATAAAGGACCAACAATTTCAATTTCTTCTCATCAGAACTGAAACTAAACCGGCAGAAGAGAATTAAAGAATTAAGAACACAGCGCAAAGGAATTTAGTTGACGCTGAAAGTCAAGAGAACAACATTTGAATTTTAAGAACACTTCTCTCTTTTTGCGCCGCCACAAGCCTAAAGTTATTTTTGGCTAGACTACCCGTTTTTGGATAATTCAGTATGTCTGGATAACACCAGAATGCCAAATTTATTCCTTAATCTTCGGGGAACAACCAAACATTTTTTAAGACTGATGTGTCCACTGATCAGAACCAAAATTGGACCAGGAGAACAACATTTAAATCATAAGAACAGAAACTGAGACATGAGACAGAAATTGAAGTAACAAGACACAAATTAACACATCTGATCATTCCGCTGTTCAATCTTTGTTCTGATCAGGCCTGGGGACGTGACACGATCACGGGTAACCAAGTGAGGCCCGGGGATAATACTCAAGTGCCACTTTCGCTAGGAGCGGTCCTCTTGACTTCCAATTTCCCGTCGAAAAAAAGTTTTCTTTCATTTCCTGTCCAATTTTGGTTCTGATCAGTGACTTTCAGCGTCAACTAAATTCCTTTGTTGTGCCCTTAATTCTTAATTCTCTTCTGCCGGTCTTCTTTCATTTTTTGCCATGTAGAGGGCTTAGGACACATCAGTTTTAAAAAATGTCTAGTTGTTCCCCAAAGATTAAGGAATAAAATTTGGCATTCTGGTGATTTTAGACATACTGTATTATCCAAAAACGGGTAGTCTAGCCAAAAATCACTTTTGGCGTGTGTCGACGCAAAAAAAGAGATGCGTTCTCATAATTTAAATGTTGTTCTCTTGGTTCAATTGCGGATCTGATCAGTGACTTTCAGCGTCAACAAAATTCAATTGTGTTCATCAATTTGGGTTTTGACTTGCTGATTTCTGTTCCTAATTCTTAAATTCTCTTCTGCCGGCTCAATTTCAGTTCTGATTAGAAGGAATGGAAATTGTTGGTTCTTTATGACAGAATTGAAAGAGAACATTGGCCGTGATCACCCCTCACATTGCACTGATACCTCTGTGGTAGTCCTCAATGGAGAGAAGCAATTTTCCCTTTTCGATAATTCTTGCAGGAACCTATCACAGGCAGCGAGTATTTAACTTCTGTGAAGCAAAACTTTCGCTATCTTGCGGTGCAACACCCAAGCTACAACAACATATATTTTAACACTAAAAAAATATTGCTTTATGATCAAAATGATGCCCATATAACATAATCTAAGTTATATAAAGTTAAAAAAATTGACATTACCTAACTGGTAACATTTCCATATCTACTCCTTTCAACAATGATGCAACTGAAAACGCACGTGCGACACAAATGACGGCGGTGCGCACAACGGCAGTGCGCGCTAAAAATTCCTCATCTATAATGGGGGAAGGGTTTGCAACTTGGGTGTTTTCTAAGATCTGATATTTAGAATGCTCTACAACATGATGTTCCAATGGAGGCGCCCTGAACCTTGCCAGCCTAAAATGCGCTGTCTTACAACAGACTGCTCTTTCTATCGGTTCATTGGCCTAACAAACTACACAAGATGTTGGAAGAACGAGAGAAAAGTTCGTAAATCACTCTTTCACTGCTCACAATCTACGAACATTTCGAGTGTTCTACTAACATATTGAGTAGTTTATCACGCTAGTAAACGAATAGAAAGTGCAGTCTGTTACTTTTGTAACTAAAATTATATGTATCGGTACAATAAGCTATTGATTTCCCACCAATCAGAGCGCTTTTTTTAAATACGAAAATAAGCGACTAAGCTTACTACTTACTTAGACAGCATAGTTTTCAGTGTTTAGTTTGTTATTTCGAAAAAAACCTCAATGTTAGATGGAGTAAAATAACGACTTCCTGTGAAAAATCCACAGTTTTCACCTGAATAACCCGTGGGGTTTTTGAACGTCTGGCCGCATTCAGTATAAGAGTGTTGATTGTTTTTAGCGTCATGTGATATGTAGATATCGTGTCCTACACCAAAAGTGGGTCCGTAAGAGGAACATCTGTACATTGCGTAATGCTGGTTTTGGTATTGTGTCAGCTTCACAGGATTGTATCCTTTGACGTTGTAAAGAGAGAAAACAAAAGCTTTGCTGGCTGAAGAAGAAGCACAAGGACCTAAAATGAAAAGATTTAGGAGCATTAGAAACTATGCGAATGAGAAAAAAATACATGATGATAACCATAAAACATTTATTTTTTTATTTGCCGAACTAGAACCGAACACTTAAATTTGTCAGAGAAAATTTCAAAGAACTCGGGAGCATATTTTCACTTTTCAAAAAAGAGCACTCGAGATATGGTCCGAAGTGTTGTTCAAAGGCTACATATGATCTAAAGAGAGCATTAATTAAACATCCTTCGTTTCAGCTCTCCAATATGAATAATGGATACAGCGAAACACGGGGAAATGACACGAAATGGAGCTGTCAGAATCAAATCAAATCAAAACCAAACTCTGATCAAAAATCAGATCCGAAACAAGACTTTAAGTTGAAATCCGTTTCAAACGCGTTTTCAGGCTATTTACGAGTTAATATACTTTGGGATCGCAATTGTTAATGTGATATTTTCTGTTTCTAAGATGAACTCACTGCTACAAGAAAAGTCCACAACTAATCGATTTGTTATCTGTTCTACATGTCAGATGTTTGCTTGTTTTTTACTCACTGCTGGTCCAGGACACGTCAGTGTATCCACCAAAGATATAACTGTTAACTTTGATGATGGTCACTGTGGGTCCCCTCCCATCGCAGTTACTGTGGAATGTCGATGCTGCCCAACCGTCAGTCTCTGCGTGCCAACATCTCAGAAACCTGCTACGCTCTTTATTGATAAGGACTGGGTCCAAATACGAAAACAGCACCTTCAAGTACTGGTTGTAATCAAGACTTCGAAGTATGGCGGACAAACCAAGGCCTGAGGTGGGAAAAGAAAAGGAAAAAATTACAGTTGGCCAAATAAATGTAAGAAGAGCTTTGATTGATGATCTAAAAAGGATAATTTCATCACCCTTCGTTTGGCTCGCTAGATAATCTTATATTACTGATCCGGCAAGCTAGTAAATTCCCAGCCCGTCTACCAGGCGGCATTTTAGGCGGCAGAGAGAATGACATTTGTTTTATTGTTCACAAAGCAACCAGGTGGACAATCAGACATGGTTTGATGCTACTATGGTTTAAAGATTTAATGAATGTAACCGAAAAGTTACAATTCATAGACCCAACGTTTCAACACTCCTGTCTAGTGTCTTCATCATCACCCCTGATGAATGCACTAGACAGGAGTGTCGAAAGATTGGGTCTATGAATTGTAACGTCTCGGTTACATTCATAAAATCTTTGAGCCAGAGTAGCATCCAAACATGTCTGAAATTTTTTTGTTAACTCAGCCGTTCTTTCAAATGGCCCCAACAATTTCGTTTAATGTAATACCCACAAACCCCCGCGGCAACTCAGACAAGTCCTGTCAGGCTCGTCACAAAACGCGTTGCGTGACGAACTTATATCAGTACTACAAAAGGACTTTATAAGCCTACACATACCCTTAAAATGAAAAAAAGTAAGCTTTCTACAATACGCGATTTGATTTTGCTACAGGCCCTACAAAGCATTTATCCTTGGAAAGGGGTGTTTTTCTTGATTACCTGCTTCATAGAATACTTCGACGTCCGTTGGAGAGAAGTAAGACCCCCCTGTAAAAAACCCACAGTCACCAGTTGAGTACCCTGAGGGTGTCGTGTAAGTGCAACCGCATCTGGTGTAGGAGTTTTGGTTGTTTCCAGAGCCGTCGGATATGTAGATATCATGATGACCACAACCATCTCCAAAGATGGGTCCATACGTATTACATCTGTACATTGCATATTGCTGATGTCGGTATTGTGTCAACTTTACGGGATTGTATCCTTTGACGTTATGGAGAGAGAAGATGAAAGCTTTACTAGCGTAGGAATGACCTGCACAAGAACCAGCTGAAATAGAAGAACAATGTAGTCGTACATTAAAAAGCTGAAAGAAAACATAAACCCCCTGACGAAGGAGAGAGGTGGGGAGTTCATTTTCCATCATGAGCTAGACGAAGAGTTTTTCTCAAACTAGAGATTTGTGAAAGGGAGGGAGATATTTTACTAGTTTGGGCATAGAAACGAGTACCATTGAAGCAAATGTTTTAGGATGTAATGTTGTTCTGCAGGTGTATCAGATAGAAAACATTTCTATAGACGACACTGGTGTGAAGAAATCTTAATGGCCAAAACAGTAATATGAAAAAATAAAGGCTTAGAGCTAGTATCAAAGGAGCATCGTTTAATATTTCCTCCAGCACCCTCTTCCCCCCCCTTAAATCCCAGAGGAATGAACTTGTCTTGTCTCCTCTTAAAAAAATTGGTATGCCTGCCTCCTCTCCAGGACGCATCAGTGTATCCACCAAATATGTACTCGTTCACTTTGATGATTGTCACTGTAGGTCCTCTCCCATCGCAGTTGCTGTGGAATGTCGATGCTGCCCAGCCGTCAGTCTTAGCATGCCAACACCTAACAAAGTCAGTACGGGATGCAGTGGGAAGAACTGGGTCTAAAAACGAAATCAGCTTTCCCAAGTACTTATTGGGGTCCAGGCCTCTAAGTATGATAGATGCACCAAGGCCACCTATGTGCGTAAAAGAAACTCGAATGTAAATTACAATAACAGGCGTTCTAGAGTATAGAAAGATGTTATTTCTTGTTTGACAACCGAGGGAGTTTTTCACAAAAATTAGGGTCCCACATCTTATTCACAGGACAAGGTGATCCCATTCAAACTCAATATTTCCCTGTGCACTTATTGTGTGACGAACTTAAATGAATGCGGAAAAGAGACTTTACAGGCTTGCATATTCCTTTGAAATGACAAAAAGTAAGCTATCTGTACTCTAGGAGCACAACTTTCTGAGGATGTTTTTACAATACACGATTTGATTTTTCTACAGGCCCTACAAAGTATTTATCCTCGGAAAGGGGTGTTTTTCTTGATTACCTGCTTCATAGAATACTTCGACGTCCGTTGGAGAGAAATGAAACCCCCCTGTAAAAAAACCACAGTTACCATAAGAGTACCCAGAGGGTATCGTGTATGTGTAACCGCATCTGGTGTAGGAGTTTTGGTTGTTTCCAGAGCCGTCGGATATGTAGATATCATGACCATTCCCAAAGGTGGGTCCATACGTATTACATCTGCACATTGCATATTGCTGATTTCGGTATTGTGTTAACTTTACGGGATTGTATCCTTTGACGTTATAGAGAGAGAAGATGAAAGCTTTATTGGCGTAGGAATAACCTGCACAAGAACCAGCTGAAATAGAAGAACAATGTGATCGTACATTAAAAAGTTGTAAGAAAACACGAACCCTCTGAGAAGGGGGGGGGGGAGTTCATTTTCTATCATGAGCTAGACGGGGAGATTTTTTTTCCAGACTAGAGATTTGTGAAAATGAGGGAGGTATTTTACTAGTTTAGGTATTGAAACGAGTACCAAAAACAATTATGGAAGATTTGAGGAATTATTCTGAAGAAAAGCGAGTAAACATTTTGAGACTTAAAGGAAAAGATCCCTTTGTTCTAAGTGTTTTCATCACTAGACGTGTTAGGATGTAATGTTGTTCTGTAGGTGTATCAAATAGGAAACAATTCTAAAAACAATATAGGTGTGAAGAAATCTTGACGGCCAAATAATTAATATCAGAGGAGCATCATTTAAAATTTCCTTCAGCACCCTCTCCCACCCCCCACCCCCCCCCCTTGAATCCCAAAAGGAACGATAGTTGATCCTATTTTATTGTCTTGTTTCCTCTTAAAAAAATTTGATATGCCTGCCTCCGCTCCAGGACACATCAGTATATCCACCAAATATGTACTCGTTCACTTTGACGATTGTCACTGTGGGTCCCCTCCCATCGCAGTTGCTGTGGAATGTCGATGCCGCCCAGCCGTCAGTCTTAGCATGCCAACACCTAACAAAGTCACTATGGGATGCAGTGGGAAGAACTGGGTCTAAAAACGAAATCAGCTTTCCCAAGTATTTATTGGGGTCCAGGCTTCCAAGTATAATAGATGCACCAAGGCCACCTGTGTGCGTAAAAGAAACTCGAATGAAAATTACAATAACAGACGTTCTAGAATAAAGAAAGATGTTATTTCTTCTTTCACTACCGTGGGAGTTTTCCACGAAGAGTCGAGACTCAGATCTTCTTATTCACAGGGTGAGGTGCTTACCATGTGATCCCACTAAAACTTAATAAAACTTAATAAAACAGCTAAATTCCACGGGAGCACATTTTCTCAAGTGCATGTAAACTAAGAAACGAAAATCAAGAACCAAAAGTTCAGTTCAGTTGGTCTGAACTGTATGATTCGGCCCAACTCAGCGAGTCAATTTCATGGCAAAACATGCATCTAGATCAATTTGTTCCCTGATTTAGTTGATATACACTGATACCCCGGAACTGAGATACAATTTATCTACCACTGCTGCCACAATAACCTGAATAGTATTTCGCTGCTGTATAGGGTTCAGGGCATGCACTCCTAGAATCCCTGACGTTGCTAAAAATTAAAGTTTATTTTTTTATTCATTGCAGGGTTTTAAGTGTTACTGTACAACAACTTACCTATTTTGAAGAAAACTTCAACATCAGATGGAGTAAAATAACGACTTCCTGTGAAAAATCCACAGTTTTCACCCGAATAACCCGCGGGGTTGGAGTAAGTCTGGCCGCATTCAGTATAAGAATATTGATTGTTTACGGCGTCGTCAGATATGCGGATGTCAAATCCCGAGCCAAAAGTGGGTCCGTAAGAGGAACATCTGTACATTGCGTGTTGCTGGTTTCGGTATTGTGTTAGCTTAACAGGATTGTATCCTTTGACGTTGTTAAATGAGAATAAAAAGGCTTTGGTGGCGTAAGACCAAAAACAGGAACCTAAAATGTTGATTAAAATGGAAATGCAGAGATGCATCCAAAGTTTAGACTGGTAGAGGATCAGGGACAAGCCCCAAAAAGCAAATTTTGTTTTTGGCCGTTTTTACATTTAAGATCGAGTTATGGATAGTTTCTTAATTCAAACGATAAGAATATCAAGATACAAAACAAAATGGATATAGGTCCTTTGGTGTTGTTGAGGGAGAAGAGAAAAGCTTTCCAAGCATGGGAGTTCTCACATGAACCTATATTATGGCTGGCGTTTTATGAACATAGTAAATGTAAGTTATATCAGTCAATTTTTAGACCATCCTACGCTTCCTTGAGGTCTCTCAAAAAAGGGAAGTGGGATGATCTACAAATGGATGAGAAGTATAAGTTAATGAAGGTGGGTACAGCTTCAGCGAATTTTGAAGCTTCTATAAACTTGCTATGGCGGTTAACCAACCCTTACTAGAGTCTTATAAACGAGAGCACTTTGAAGGGTCATAGCGGAGCCATAGAGAAACGTTGCAACGCACCAAGAGATCCTGAGGGGGGGAGAGAATGGGGCTTCTGGTCCAGGCCCTGAGATACGTCAATCAGTCTTATACCAAGTGTGACTTGGTATGTGGCGTTTTTCTCGCGCCTCGCGCACCTTTTGTTCTTGTCTTTTGTTTTGATTGGCCCGTTTTAATGAACTTAGTTTTGGCTTTGCAGCACTTATTAAGTGCAGTTTAGATAGAAAATATATTTGGATCTTAAATTAATCAAATGCTACAGTATGATACAGCAGTGATATAAATTTTGTTATTCAAAAACGTGCTCACCGCTTGGTCCCCAGGACACATCAGTGTATCCACCAAATATGGAATCGTTCACTTTGATGATTGTCACTGTGGGTCCCCTCCCATCGCAGTTGCTGTGGAATGTCGATGCCGCCCAGCCGTCTGCCTTAGCATGCCAACACCTAACAA
Organism: Pocillopora damicornis; assembly: GCF_964200805.1. Lineage (NCBI taxonomy): Eukaryota > Metazoa > Cnidaria > Anthozoa > Scleractinia > Pocilloporidae > Pocillopora > Pocillopora damicornis. The sequence continues at coordinate 2,331,444 of NC_142683.1, forward strand.
AGTTAGTACGGGATGCAGTGGGAAGAACTGGGTCTAAGAATGAAATCAGCTTTCCCAAGTATTTATTGGGGTCCAGGCTTCCAAGAATATCAGATGCACCAAGGCCAACTGTGTGCGTAAAAGAAACTCGAATGAAATTACAATAACAGCCGTTCTAGAATAAAGAAAGATAAGACTCCTTCTTTCAAAACCGTGGGAGTTTTCCACGAAGAGTCGAGACCCAGATCTTCTTATTCACAGGGTGAGGTGCTAACCATGCGATCCCATTAAAACTTCCCCGCGAAAACAACTAAATTCCACGGGAGCACATTTTCTCAAGTGCATGTAAAACTAAAAAGCGAAGATAAAAAACAAAAAGTTCAGCTCAGTTGGGTTGAACTGTCTGATTCGGCCCGACTCAGCGATTCAATTTCATGGCAAAACATGCATCTAGATCAATTTGTTCCCTGGTTTAGTTGATATACACTGATACCCCGGAATTGACATGAAATTTATCTACCACTGCTGTCACAATAACCTGAACAGTATTTCGCTGCAATATAGGGTTCAGCGCATACGCTCCCAGAATCCCCGACGTTGCTAAAAATTAAGAGGCTGTCTCTCTTATTTCCACCCGGTCAATTTTGCGTCAAAAATAATTTTGCCTGAAACTCTGTTAACAGAAATACTTTACCTAGGAAAGAACTAAATTAGATTTGGTTTGATTCGAAATAGTTTTCTGACTACATTACGGGCCATAATTATTTCTCAGTCCGTAGGGACCGTCGCAACGTCTCGAAAATTGAAAAATAGGCATATTTTGTAACGTTGTAAAATATTTGATTCGCATAGTTAAGCCACAGAATTTGTATCAGATTGCTTAAAAAACTTTCTAGTTTGCCAAGAAAGTTAGAATTTACCCTCTCAACAAATTTGAAAAGGCGAATTTTAGCATATTCTAACCACTAGAAATCGCCATCGGCCGATGGCCGTAAATAACCTTGATTTAGACGCTAAGTTTTGGGATTTGGGACCTGGTTGACGATTCTATCCTACACAGCCGTTAAGTTTAGACCTT
>NC_142683.1:2925000-2942500 GCF_964200805.1 Pocillopora damicornis
GTCAACAAAGAAAGATTAAAGGTGCAATCTGTAATATACCAGTTGAATGTGGTCAAACATGCGTTATATTACCACGTCCCCACTGTTGTGTTTCTGTAGTCGCGTAGTAGTATTTACATCTTCACTTCTTCGTTTTTTTTTTCTTTTGTTTTTATTCTCATTCATTAGCTTTTGTGTTTTCGCTCACTCAAATGGCCGGTTATAATCAAGAATTTCGCTCTCGGCTTATAGCCGATGGTTTTGCTTTTTCTTTTGGATAACACGAGTCTGTTGGAAGGTCTCTAACTTTTAGGGTCTCGGCTTATAGTTGAAGAAATACGGTAGATATTACTAGAAGAGGGTCAAAATTTTCAGCGAAATTCCGCTCAAGAACAGTGGAAATAGTTCCGAGTTTTTTTTCACTCTAATTAAAAAGACAATCTTGAGCGGCATCTTATACTGAATTCTATAATTCAGCTCGTAGTCCAGTTTTTCCTTTCCATAACATTCCTGCAAACCATTACCTTTGGTGTCTGCCACAGCGAGGTTAGATAAACAGCCAGCCAAGGCATGTTACAGCCTGACTCGATGCAAATGACAATGGATGAAACTCGGAAACAAAACACACACACATATGCCGCTTATGTACTTACCATTTCCACGAGTTTGCTTCCTGGGTCGACTACGTGATCTTGGTCTGGTAGTTTATCCATCTCTTCATTTGTCAGGCCGCCCCAAGCAACCAGCTCATTGAGGAGTTTGTCGCTATTTTGAAGCTCATCAGCAATTCCTAAATGAAACACCAAGTGCACTTTTAAACTCCAGTAGATGTCTCTTAAATATCCTCTCAGTCCCTCAGGTAATTCTTTAGGGGATGTTTTTATCTTGAAATCTTTAGCAAGCGGTATTAAAATCTCTTCACACATTTCCTCGACGTCATCCTCTATCCTTCCCTGTAAGGTTACAATTCCTCCTGCAACTCGGTTTTTTTATGTACTCAACCTCCATTATGATACAAGAGGGATCCTCGAGAGTCGAACTGTGCCAAAAACCTCAAAACGTTTTGAAGCAAAGCAAGAATATATGTAGATTAGAATTATTCACTTTAAGGCAGGCGTTCACCCCCCGTCAGTTCTAGGCATGCTAAGAAATTTTACGCCGCAATAAATGAAGAAGGGCTCCTAACTTAGTTCAGGAACGCGCCTTAAGTCGAAGAACGAAAAATCTGCTCCAGTGAGTGGGAACGAAAGCCGGAAGTCTTACTCGGCAAGAAGTCACAGGCTGCAGCAAAACGCCTGCTTTTTTTCTCAGTTTTACTTGAAGCTATCATTATTCTCAGATTATTCAAAGCTATGAAAATAAGATCACACAAAAGATAGCCTTAATATTTGGCCATAAAAGGCATAACCTTTTGTCTAGCTGTTACCCGATATAATGTTGCGTCATGAGATGCCCTAGTCAATCAATCAATCAATCAATCAATCTATCAATAGATATGACGAGGAACAGAAAACTTTATGGAAATTTTTCAAAAACGTTCCTTATGGCAGCTCAAACCGATAATTATCGGTATTCCACGAGAAATCTGGATCTTACCGTAGGTTTTGATAAAACACTAAACGGGAGTTTTAATCACAGACACATAGTTAGCCCCACACTAACATTCAAGGATAGAATTCCAAGCGATGTTCGACGTACAGGACAGCCGTCGGTAGGCTCCTTCTAACTTGTTTTATTAGTTTAAATTTTATCGTAGTATGCTGGTGAAAATTAGGCTAGGGTCTCATGGTACAGACTTAAAGAAGTTGTGTGTAGCACAACCATAAATATCACTATTACCTTAACTGTTGACGAAGGACCGAAAAACTCAATATGTTCCCTGAACTAAAAATTTTTAGGAGGATGTTTTGCTAATTGGGCCTCTGCGAATGAGGTGGTTAATTAATGACTCAAAATGTTATTGTTTTTCTTCGGTGATACGTATTTTGGAAACGTTACCAAAACATGATGTCAGTTGCTTCGAAGGCAGGTGAGGTTCAGCTGTGATCTGATAAGGTGTTATGTTACGTTCTTGTTGAAGAGATGCTCCAGTTATGACGAGGAACTTTAAGATTTTACGAAACTTTATCAAACAAGGTCCTTATGGCAGCTCCAAATGATAATTATCGGTATTCCAAAAGAAATTTGGTTCGAACCGAGGGTTTTGATCAAAAACTTAACTGGAGTTTTAATCAAAGACCTATGGTTAGCCTCTCACTAACATCCATGTTTAGGATTTTAAACGACGTTTCAAGTACAGAACAGCCATCGTAGCATAGCCGGAAATTCCGAACCAAAGTGGGTGGTGCTTATTTCTGTCACGCGCCAGCACACATGACAGCCTGTCAAGGGAGCTAGCATGTGATTGGTCCATCTGTTAATATAAACACTTTAGTTAAACCAAACTGGCGTCGCGTGAGAATCTTTCGAACAGGTATTTTTTTATGTTAAATGCTACTTCATCTGCGGATGCCGACTTTGTCCAGCCAAAGAAATTAATCTAGAACAGAAGATCGACTTATTGGAAAGTCGAAAGGCTTGTCGAAAGACAGGAAACAGATGAAACGGTAAGTGTTTGGCCGTAGTGCGTGTCTTCGCACGTGATTGCTTGTGTTTATCTATTTTTAACTGAATTCAGTCGAAATCAGCACAGGCTTTTTTTTGCCTTTCATTTAATTAGGTAGAGTACTTGGTGCAATGGAAGAGCTACTTGCCTTACGAAGCCTCGTGGGAGCCAGAGGAGGGTATCTTACCTCGATGCGAGGAACTATTTAACAGGCCAAGCCCAGACGTTGCAATAATTCCAGAAAATGTGTGTTCTTGTAGGGTGGCTGTCGAGCGGCACTTGAAATCGTGGTCACTTTTGCCTGCAAGGTTATTTTTTCGGGAATGTTTTTCGTTTCTTTTTGCTGGTAAGGGAGTGTCGAGGGAGAGACGGACATTTTTTGAAAAAGATGATTTCAATGCTGTTTATTTTCCTCTTGGGTGAGATTCCTGGGTGGATTCTCATGGCCAAGGAATGAAGGTTTTTTTACCCTATGACGGTTAAAACGTATATTTCTTGGTCCCCAAAGAAGTATGAAATGGGTATGGGTGGGATTTCTACTTTGTTACCAAGGACATATTAGGGGAACATTTCTTTTAATTTTACTAAAGTGGCTCTAAATGATTGAGTCATGAAGAGCTACTGAAATAAAATTAATTGTGGTAATTGAACTGAGCAGAGTGCAATTTGGTCTGTAATCATACAGGTGATTTCAGAATAAAAGAAATATTCTCCTAATATGCTCTTTTCAGATAAAATAAAATTATGACTTTTGCATGAGACAGTGGAAAATATTCTACACAAATTTTGAGATGGATATGCCAAGTGTAAGTGGTCAGTAAGAGCATTTAATTTCAGGTGTGCATTCAGCTTTCTTAGTATGTACAACTTTGTTACAAGTGTTCATTCAACTCTTTATTAAAAAGGCACAAACAGTTGAAGTGTACTTTCATCTGCTAAAGTGTACACTCAAATCTGTATATTTTTACTAATTGTTGGCTGTGTACATAAATTTTTGTTAGTGTACACTCAAATCTGGTGAGGCACATTGCTTTGTAAGTGAACATACATTTTTGTATGCATACATTTCACCTGCCTCAGTAACTGTTCATTCAACACCGAATGCAAATATGAAAATTTACATTAAAAAGAGTATGCTCTCCACTGTGTTTTTGTCGTCATGATGAAGTTATTCATATTTTGATTTTGGGGAAGCCATACTACCATGTTCTGGTTGTGGATTGGGAGGATTTGTAGTTGAGAAGTCTATAGAAAAACCGGCTATCAGTACTGTTAGGGTCTTTGAGTTTCAAAAGCTGTAAATCCAGGCCAATCATTTCTACTAGATCAAGTGCCTTCTGTTCTGGAGTCTTTAGTTCTTTTAAGTTTCTGTTTGTGCTTGTTTTGTTTTGAGGTCTGGAATTCCAGCTCCTCTGTGAATCCCCAAGTGTTCATTCTGTAACCTGTCAATGTACTTAGTTGTTGATTTTCATTGTTCAGTTTTCTTGTTCTTTCCTTTTCTCTCGCATAATCTTTTTCAATCTCTGAAAGCATTTCTTTGGCCAGTTTCTCCTTTCCTTCCTCAAGATTTCCATATTTTGCTTTCCAGTTACAGATTTCTTTTTCAATTTTTGACTAAATGGCATACAGATCTACTTCCCACTTCTCTACCGAGATCACTTTACTTTTCCAAATACTCAGCCTACGCAATTTTTCCTCATGTCCCTTTCTGTTTTTACAATTTCCTTTTCTGTTTAGAATGTGATTTGTGATTGAAGCCGCAAAACAGAGCTTTGAAAGTCGGCCTTCAATTCAATCACTCTCTCAACTGATCTTTAACGCATGGCCAGGGATGATTCCATTTAACATGTCAATGTATGCAATGCTTGGGGTTTCGTTTTTTGAATTTGTGCCACTTTATCAGCGCGGTATTCTTAATTGCCAGCGAGAACACAACTTCATCACCACCTTCTCGTTGTTTTGTTCGCAAATATATACGAGGAGGATCACGGACCGGGTAGCGATCAGACATATTTCATTCTTGTTTTGTTTTGTTTTTTTCCGCGGGAAACCAATAAAAATTTTGAAATTTCCTCGAAAAAGGCTTGTTGCACCGAGCCTCCAGCCTCGTATTTACCCCCTGTAGTCACCAGTCTTGGCTGTCATCAAGCTGTTGGTATTAAAATGGCGATCATCTCAACACAGCATTTAGTACGAGCAAGAGAGGCTTTCAATACTGTTTTTTTCCGCGCAATCGAAGTAAGATTACTGTTCATGGATGCGTTCGTATTTGCTGAAAGAAGGCTAAAAAAGGCGCAATATTTTCAAGGTTTACAAAGTCCGATTTGTCGTAAATGTGGAATGACACCTTTGAACTTAAGTAATTTGGGTGGGAGGGATGGATACCAGGAGAGGATTTGGGAGTTACTACATCACGGGCGACGAGTTGGGGAAGAAGAAGAGACCGAAATACGAGTGGCCAGCGGGGAAACAAAGCTAATACATCATATAGAGACATATCAGTTATAGTTGCGGAAAACAATAGTGTTGTAAAGCCGAAATATCAACAGTATACTTCGCTAAATAAAATGTCAAGCAATTTTTCAAAAGTGTTGATGGCACATATATGTTTTCCTGCTGTAATAAACAATGGAGGCATCGGAAAAGACATCGGTAGCATTCGGAAAGGCACTAAGAAAAATTATATTTACGTTTTGTAACTTGCAAGAAACAATCGTGTTGTAAAGCCAAAATGTTACCAGGTTGTACTTCGCTGCTTAAAAAGCGAAGCAATTTTCCAAACGCTTTGACTGGAATGATATTTTTACTGCTATATTAACCAACGGAAGCATCGGGAAAGGTATCGGTGACACTGGGAAAGGCATCAAGAAGAATGATATTTACGATATGTAACTTGTTGTACAACGAAAAAAGGTATCTTGACTTGTTTAAGGCGTTAATCACAGTTGGTTTGCTTTTCAGTTGAATTTTGCAATCTCGACTTTCGATTCCGGAAAAATGAAAAGCTAAGCAGCTCTAAAAAAAATTCCGTCCTAGATTTTTATATTTTTAGAGTCATTAATAAGTTTGTATCCACAGCCTTTAGATAAGATATTTCAAATTTCCATCAGCTGTAGTTCTTTTAGTGTTTATTATACATATTCAATTGCATCATTCCAGGTGAAAAAGGCATGTGGGAAAACACTGAGCTTCGAGAAACAGCCAAGTTCAGTCTAATGTGTTTACCATGCTTAAATATTGATAATCAGTGCCACTCGTTTAGGAGACCTTTTTTCAAAAGATCCGGACGTTAAAATAATTCTGTTTTCCGTTCGAAGTGCTTTTTTTCCTATTCGATTTAATAAATAAACTCGGGAGGAAAACTTAACTTTCGAACCGAACGGCAGGTAAAATGTTGTGTTGGTGTCTCTGTCCCCCCCACGTCTCATTGAAAGGTATATCCAGACAACCTGCATGGAAAAACTGACCATAGCTATCGCACCAGATTTAAAAAAAATATATTTAAAACTGAACTGGTGAGCAGCGCTCTGCGAACTGTAGTTGTAAAATTTCTTTATTCTCCGACGCGTTTCGTCTAACTGCCCTAGACTTCTTCGCGGAGTTTTACAAGTTAACACTAAACACCTTTATTTGTAAGCCATAGTTAGCGGCTACTCGGGGGCCAATGACCATAAAGGCTTGGCCGGACCTACGAATAGGAGCAGGTGAAGTTGCGAAAAATTTGGAAGTTTTTTGGGGCAAGGTGGGAGAATTCATTTGAGGACCACGGTTTTGGTTTTCTTTTTTCGTCACGCACGTCGCGCAGCAAGTTAAAAAACGTAAATATAATTCTTCTTGGTGCCTTTCCTGATGCCACCGATGCCTTTTCCAATGCCTCCATTGTTTATTGCAGCAGTAAAAGATATATGTGCCATCAACACTTTTGAAAAATTGCTTAACATTTTATTTAGCGAAGTACTGTTGATATTTCGGCTTTACAACACTATTGTTTTCCGCAACTATAACTGATATGTCTCTATATGAAGTATTAAATTTGTTTCCCGCTGACCACTCGTATTTCAATCTTTTCTTCTTCCCCGACTCGTCGTCCATGATGTAGTAACTCCCAGAAGATTTCGGCTGAGTTGAGATGTTCAGAGTGGCATTTATGAAGGTAGGCGCCATTTTGTGTACTTTTAAGGGGATTTCTTCGGAATAAAACGCTGCAAGTAATCACCGAGAAAACCGCAACGAGTGTTTGATTTACCAAAACAAAGTAATTCTGTAATGAAAGTACTGATGAGTATCATTCAAACTGGCATTGAGATGGTGGGGTTACGTCCATTATACGAATATTATAAACAGGTTTTATGCGAATCCCATACTGATCCTTCTATTCTTCAGCAAGTTTAAAAGATCGTTAAATTTTAAGTCTTGTGGACTATTGCGCGCGCACGATTCCGAATTTCTGGCTATGGGCTCCTTCTAACTTGTTGTATTAGTTTAAATTTTATCGTACTATATCGGTGAAAATAAGGCAAGGATCTTATAGTACAGACTTTAAGAAGTTGTGTGTAGCATTACCATAAATATCACTATTACCTTTGCTATAAACGAAGGACCGAAAAACTCAATATGTTTCCTGAACTAAAGAATTTTACGGGGACGTTTTGCTAATTGGGTCTCTGCGAATGAGGTGGTTAATTCATCAAAATGTTATTTTTTCTGCGGCGATGTGCTTTGGAAACGTTACCAAAACATGATGTCAGATAAACTGAAACATTCGTTGTCATGATCAAGCTGATTTCTAATTTCTTTTTACTTGTATTTCACAAAATTTCAGAGAAAAAGGTTTAAGAGATCTATCGAAAGAGAACAAGATGAAGAAGCAGGAGGAGGTGACATGGCTTGGAACTCTAAAAAACAATCTTCCCGTGCACTGCTGCAATTTAAATCATATACACAGGTAGAAATTAAAATTACATGTTACAAACAGTTACGCTTTTATTTAATACTGTATTTTACCCCGCTCAGTGTTCATCAGTGGAGACAAAAGGTTCAGGGCTCCTGCTCGGTTGTTACGAAAATAAAGCAACCACTTCAGCTTTACTGCCGATAATCCTATGAAAGTACAGTCGGGCCTCGATTATCCGGACTATTTGATTATCCGGACTTTTTTCTCTGGTCCCAATTTTTTCATGAATATTAATTAGTTGTGATCTTGAAAACTCAAAGTCGCAAAAAGCCCAATAATCCTCTCAAAAGACTGTTGAAACGGCGTATTATCTTGGGCGCTTTTCAAATTCGAAAGTGCGTCGAAACAAATATATATTCCGATACGTTCAGCTGATATGTGATTAGCTCAATTGTTTTGTTGCCAAGGGAATGTCATGCTTGATTAGTTCCTTCCGCGTGGGTTATGTAAACACACGAGCGATCGATCGTAAATTCAAATCAAAAGCGAAGCGAAAGCGAGCCGTTCTATCGATTAAAGATAAACAGATAGTCATTTCACGTTTGGATAAAGGAGAGAAAGGAACAAATTTGGCTCAAAAATTTGGCATCAGCGAGCAGCAGATCTCAGACATACGGAAGAACAAAGACAAGACCCTAAAATTTTTTGACAGCATCGAGACAAGCGAAGGATTAAAACGAAAGTCTCCGAAGCTGACCGATGATGAGCAGTTGAATAAAGCCCTGTACGCCTGGTTTATTCAACAAAGATCTATTGGGACATCGATTTCTGATCCGCTTCCTCAAGAGAAAGCTACGCAGTTAAACACAAAGACGGTCGATCGCGAATTCAAAGCGTCATCTGGCTGGCTAGAAAAGTTTAAAACACGGGAACCTCGGCATTTAAGGCGAGAAACTTTCAGCAGCAGAATAAACTGTTGAACCATTTCTACAGAAACTGCACAAAGTGATCGAGGAGAAGAATCTGATCCCCGAACAAATCTACAATGCCGACGAGACTGGACTTTTGTGGAAGTATTCACCGCAAAGAACTCTTGTCTCCTGACGCGAAAAATCTGCTCCAGGATTCAAACAAGCAAAGGATCGTTTAACTGTGCAAGGCTGTACAAATGCTACTGGAACTCACAAACTAAAACCCATTCTTATTGGGAAATCTGCGAAGCCGAGATGCTTTAAGCATGTTAACATGGATGCGCTCCCCGTGATCTACAAGTCCCAAAGAAATGCCTGGATGAATTCGGAGATATTAGCCGAGTGGTTTAAGAAAGACTTTGTGCCATCTGTAAAAAGTCACCAACGCTCACAAAACATCCGTTGTCCAAAAGTTCTGCTGTATAGACATCTGCTCATCCAGATGAGCTCAGCAGCCGCGATGGTTCGGAAACCTGCCTGTTTCTTCCTCCGAACACGACCTCCCTGATTCAGCCAATGGATCAAGGAGTCCTGCAAGCGATGAAGAATCGATACAAGAGAAAACTTCTTCAGAAAGTAATTTGCAGTCAAGACATTGATCAAACTCAAAGCACTAAGGACATCGTTAAGCTTCATTCTGTGAAAGATACACTCTATATGCTTTCAGATGCTTGGTACGAAGGAAGCCCGGAATCTATTTGGAAGGCTTACGATAAACTGAGAATTCATTCGGACAACAGCGAGTCAAATTCGCAGCCCGAATTCAGAGAGGATAATATCGCTGAGTCCATGGTCGAAATGTTGGAAAATGTACAGCAACTTGACAATGAGGGAATGCCTAATGCTCGCGATGTGGAAAACTGGCTTAATCTGGAAAACGAGCTCCCAACTTCACCGCAAATGTCTGATGAAGAGATGTTAGCCACCGTTGTCGGAGATTCGACGGAAAGCGAAACTGTATGTAGCGATGAAGAAGATGAGGGCGAGGACGAGAAACTAGTATCGACTAAAGAGGCCGCGCAATGTTTCAAAAAATGCTTGTCGGGGATGGAATCACAGAACGGTATTGACCCTGTGTAGTTTTAATGCAGCTAACATGAATGATGGACTTTGCAATGCGATCAAGCTACAAGTCTTTGAAGCAAATAAACATGCTTGAACATTTTATACCTTTGTAAATACCTGAACTGAAGGTTTTTATTTGTAAATACATACAGGCTGTGTAGATTTCACAATTAAAATGGTGTTTTCTGTGCAGTATACCTTTTGTTTACATTTCTACCATTAATATTCATATTGTCGATTATCCGGACTCTCGATTATCCCATAGTTAGTAGAGGAGACTCTCTAGGTCTCCTCTACTAACTATGATTATCCGGACTATTTACCAAGGTCCCGACGAGTCCAGATAATCGAGGTTCGACTGTATTGCAAACATGTCAAGTTCACAGAACACGCCGGAACCCTCTGCTTTTTTAATGACATGACCACTCACTGTGCATGAGTATTTGGATCACACAGCGTTTCTGGGAAACCAGGGAATAAAGATTTAATAAAAATCTTCTCGATATGATGAGTACTTGATATGCCACAAGGACGTGGCTCGTTTGAAACGACATTCGTTTGAATTACATGTGCTCGTTCGAATTACATGTGCTCGTTCGACTCGTGAAACGAGACTGGTTGGGAAAGCGAAACTTGTTCGTGAAACGGACAAACGACACGTCCTTGTGGCATATCGAGTAGTCATAGGAGCCCATAATGGGCTCCTGGTAGTCATCATATCGAGACGATTTTTATCGAGTCTATATACTCTGGTTTCCCAGAAACGCAGAGGCGTTTTTCAGAACGGTTACACGAACCATACAATTTCTTCGTAACCAGTGGTTTCTGATTAACTTAAATTACACTACAGCCAACTACCGACAACAATAATTACGATCACAAAGCGAAACACCAAACGGCAAAGACAACGCAAAACGTACCTGATGGTTTGGATAGAAGGAGTACACGAGATGCAGCAAAGAAACGAGCATAGCACGACAAACTGCATAACATTACTGTTCTTTTCGCGCCAAAATTTCAATATATGTATAGGGGACTGAACATAACATAAACCGTTGGCCTTAAATTTGTTGTAGCAAAAGCAAAGAAATAATACATCAATATAATACCAGCAGAAGATCTGACTAGAATGTCAAGCTCCTTTAGATCGTGGAAAAAAAAGTGAGAGTACATACCAGAGTGGGGTAATGTAAAGATAAGCTTTGCAAGCATTTTTACCAGCGTTGTTTTTTTTCCCACTGGCGGGACCCGTTGCCCCTCTGACAAAAATTCTCTCCGTAGCAAGATCTCCTCAAAACATTTTTATTCCTTGTAATACAATTAGGCTTCCAAAAAAAAAATATTACAAAACGAGGACTGCACTGGAGGTAACTTTCAATGCCAATTCATGCATGGTATTAACTCTTGTATATTACTTATATGATTCTAGGAAGAACTGATGAAAATTTATGGAAAAAGAACAGAGAGAATTGTGGAAGTGACCTTTGGTTCTGAGGTGAGTATATATTGAGATGAAATGCAACATGCGCACAAGGCATGTGCATATATCCCCGTCCCCAAGGGGACGGATGTGCACAGTCTAATAAAGAAGTGCCAGTTCTAGAGGGATGCTGAATTTTTTCAGCACTAGTACATTTCTTGTAATATCCGCCGTGTAACTCAGTTTTTCTACCCCGTGATCTAATGTCTATTTCTTCTATAATAACTGGTCTAAAAGAAGCTCGTAACGAAACCAGGACTACTAAGATGCAAAGATCTGAATACTTTACTGAAAAAACTCTATGGTACACTGACCTAAAATAATCTGTAGAATACTAATCGTAGCCATCTGACCTGCTTAGCTAGCAATAGAAGAAAGTTAAGAAGAAGGTAAAGGTATGCCTCAGTTAGGCTCTCTGAAATCCTTCACAGTCCGGTTTTGGCTCATGTTTTGTGTATTTTCCTCGCTCCGAGCTCAGCTTTCGAAGCTCAATTTGAAGACAAGTCTAGCCTCTCAGAAAGGGTAAATTACTGTCACTTTCTATGGTGTAATGACCCGATTAGTTCTTACCATCTAATTTACACTAGCGCAAAAACTCTACTCCATTTCAGAGAAATATCTGCCTCATAGAAAAATAGAGAGCTATTAAAAGTACGGGCAAAAGATATGAACGCTGTCGGCTGTAAGCCTACATAAATATCTTCGTTTGCAGTTCCCAGAATGACGTTGCCCCATTTCACTCTATTATTTGGCTTCAACATTTTGGCTCAGCTTTGGTATAAGAACCTGTTACGTTCACAAGTGACGTGACGAAGTCAAAACAGTAGAGACTAGGAAAATAATAGTGGCAAAACAAAGACAAACTTTACATGTTCTTACACCGAAGTTAGCCTGATATTTTTTGTATGTTCAGCAGGATTCAGAGTCCAGTGAAGAAGAAGAAGGAATCAGCGAGGAGGAGTTCAAGAAGACAGAAGGATGGAAGCTGCTCAAGGAAGCCCTGGATGCACGCACTAATTGCTCAAAATCAGGAATCCACTGGGGGCCGGGAATCAAAAAATAAAACTACATGGAAACCATGCACTTTTTACAGTTTTTATAGGCCTTGTTTACAATCTTTTATTGCCTGTATAGACTCGATGAGCACGATACACATATCTTTAAATCATTATTAAGCTTAGTTACTGAATATAGCAACTGTTGTTAATTAATGCATACACCCCGATTTACACACAAATTGGCAAAAAAAAGATAGCTGAGATGAAATCGTCCTGTATTATTATTATTTTTTCATTTTTAACGTAAATGTAGATGAAATAAAAGTCAAGTGAGGACATTATTCAAACTTCTGAAAGCTTGCTATGGGGAAAGTGATAAATATACAATTCACAAATTAAAGTTCCTTAAAACTAGACTTTTATAGGTGCTTTCCCTTCATCTGATCAATCATTGGCTTTCATTAACAGCTTTAACCTTTCTGTCGGTGTTTAAGAGTCTTCCCTCGCGGATCTCTTACTCTTCACTTGTATCTGAATCCTGATCAAAAGTGATGAATCTTCACTCAGTGAAACAAATAATATCTACCACCAACTATTGTTTTTGAGAGGATAGGTACACAAAATTAGGGAATTCTGTTGAGTTTTTAATGATTATTTCTATAAACTTCAACATTACACAGCAAGAGCCTTTAAATGACAAAATCATTGGTACATAAGAAAATGTAATGATTTCAAGATTTCCGAGCATCACGATAATGAGACTTTCCCATGAATTGGGATTGTTATTGGTAAGATGAAAAGTAGCACAGGTTTATTGCTGTGGAGAACCCAGTGGCAGTGACTCCGTTTGCGCCATCTTTTATAAACATTTGACAGATAACTTAAAAGAGTATCTAACGATATAGGCCTTCACTCTCTATTGTTTTTAGTTTCACAATGAAAAACTTTCTTATCAATAGACAGTCCTTAAAAACAAGAAAAGAACAAACTAAGTTTTTTTTGTTTCGTAGTAACAGCAAGTTTCTGTTCCACCCTTCACTAGTAGCTTTTTAAGCATCCGGGGTCTGAAGGAAAAACTTTATTTGTTTGATTTTTTTGTATTATTTTTGTTCTGTGAGGTTGTTTTTTGTTGCTTGAGAGAATATTGATACGAGATAACCAAAAAAGTCGTACGAGGACACCTATTGGAACGCAGCAGGCATTACCACCCAAAGTTGCTTGAAAAATTAACTATTGAAGTGTATCTTGTCAGAAAAAAGTCATGAATTCGAGAATTCTTATCTCTTCAATAAGCATATTTTGTTTAGCAACGAACTTGAACTTTTTTCTCGACGTGGTTTGAAGATGTATGCACGCATTTCTTGCCTATGCTTTACCATTGTGAGATAAACCTGTCAGCGGTATATCACCTGGTTTTTTGGTAAGTATGTCATGTATAAGGTGTAGTTTTCACTTTTCAGTGTTGAGTTAACTTTAATTTGCTCAACCGAGTACGCGGGGATGGGAGTTCAAGCATTTTTTCGCTGGCTAACAAAGAAATACCCGTCGATCGTTGTCCACTGTGTAGAAGAAAAGGTGAGTCGATGGAAGGATTGATAGCCTAGCTTGTTGTTGATCTAACTACACGTGTTTGAGATTTACTCTTTGAGCCGGTATTTTGCGGTCTTTCTGCCCTGTTGCTATGATAGTCAATTAAATAAAGTACTAATTCATTATGATCAATGTAGGAAGGCCGTTTAAATAGAGATCAGTGCCAACTGTTTGTCAAACAAAACACTTTAAAATTGAGATTTCTCATCTCACGGACTCGGAAACAGTCCTCTTAAGATAGTGAAAGCACGTTCTCAAAGTGAGAAAGCTGCATTGATCGAGGATCAAAACTTGAGCACAGGGTTTTTTGTTCATTGAATTAATGAACGATTTTCTTAAATTAGGAAGTTTCTATATTGGATTGCTAATAAAGAACTAGTTTATGTTACAGTATGCATGTATCTTCTATACCTCTTCTAAAAGGACCAATTTCGTGTTTTTATTATTGATCAAAGTGGTAGGGAAAGGCAAAATAATAATTTGGTTTTATCAACTGAGGATAATGTATATTGGCCACTGTATAGAGATTCTAAAGCTGATTTTTCGACAGTTACCCCTTCATTGATTGCTCTGATGATTAGTGCTAATGCTTGAAATGTCAGTTTTGGAATCTATTTCCTGTGGCTAATTAACATTACCAACCCAGTTTATAAAACCAAATTATCTTGTAATACCCCCTTACCAATGCAGGGCCACAGTTTCTTTAGAAACCCTAATCCACTGAAGGAAAAAATAATTGCATAGCACTATAGCACAGAAATTTTGGTATGCAAAACGAACATTTACCTTATTTTTTCACCATCCTAGGGACATGAAGTTGATGGAGTCAGAGCCCCAGTTGACACAAGTTTACCAAACCCCAATGACTATGAATTTGATAACTTATACCTTGTTGTCATCATGAAAACAAGTAAGCAGCAATTTTTATATTTGTGTTATTTAAGCTAAGTGTGGCCTATTCTGCATAAGTGTATCCTTGCCTTGGGAGCATAGAGCAAATGGGAACAAATCTTAGTGTGATTTCTCTGTTGTATTATATGGTTTTATTACTTCTCCTCCTCTTTCTTTCCTCCTGCGTAACTATTGTTGTTACTGGTTAACCCTCTCTGTACTGTAGGTGTACTTTTTGCATACATTAAGTAAAAGAAATAAACATTTTATAATTTATTTCCAGGCCAGCCCCAAGGAAGGAAGATGAGATAATGGTGGCTATTTTTGAGTACATCAACAGGTACTTTTTTTTTGGTTTATTTTTACTCCTGGTTGGAGAGATGCACTGTGTATATAACCTGTGTTACCCAAATGAGCGGGTCTCAAACCTAGACCTTTATAATGGAAGCCTAGTGCACTGACCATAAGGTCACCACATCTCTTGTGCAGGGAACACTTTGTAAGATTTTACTCTCGGTGAATGCAAATGGAGGCTATGTGCCCAAGAGACCCAGGGGCTGAAACCACAGTAGCACCCTGAGGTGCTTGATCACCAGACTGGCCTACCCAACCCGCAATCCATCCACAAGCATCCTACACCAAGCCCCCTATGAGCACTGTCACACTAGAGCCAGATGGCTGAGTGGAGGAAAACATGAAAAAAGAAATGAGTCAATAAATGAAAAATAATAATAATGATAAATAGAAATAAACCCTACAGTTAATGTGGGGGGGGGGGGGGGGAGGAAAATGCCAAGAAACATAATCTGCAAGGATGATAATACCACACTATAGAACAGCAATTACAACGCGAGCACTTTGTAGAACAACACATGCACTGGTAAGGTATACCACTGGATAAGGACGGCCTCAAGGTCCCAACAACCACAGTACTGCTCCAAACAGAATGCAACAAATACTGCATGAATGCTAACAGCCAGCCAAGACATTTATCAAACACCTCAAAACACTACTGACCATATTTGCTCTTAGTTGTTATAAATGGCATATTCTATTTGACTATATTTAACATTCATTACCCGCTACAGTCAATTTCTTTTTTCTTTTTTTTTTTTTTACAGAATCTTTTCTAAAGTTAGACCCAGAAAGTTGCTTTACATGGCCATTGATGGAGTGGTAAGAGGCACTTTGCTAGTATATTTATTAATCTGTTATAAAATATACATTAACTTTTTTTATTTTGCTTATTTATGATAATATTTATGCATGCTTGTCTTTAATTTTTTTCTTTCTATTGCAGGCTCCTAGGGCTAAAATGAACCAGGAAAGATCTTGTCGTTTCAGAGCATCTAAAGAAACCAAGTTAGAAATGAAACAGTGACCCAATTAGTGCAAATGTTTGCACACTACAGATGAAAACATAATGGCAGGAAATGCTAAATTTAACCTTTTTTAGGGAAAAAGCAGAGGAAATGGCAAGAATTTGAAATGAATTGATGGAAAAAGGTATTCAAAATGATACCTAAATGTATATTACTTTCTGTAAGTGCTGCTTATTTCTATGGGCAACAAACTTTTCAAAATTGGAAATGATGTATCATATCCAAAGTTGGGTGAAAAAATAAATCATTGCCCATGGTTGTCTGATCAGACAAGTAAGGTCATTTTTTTTATAGTCCAAATGGAAAAGTTACCCCTCCCAGATGTTCAGACAGACCAAGTTTCATGCAGTTTGGAATTGTACACCTTCACATTTTGTTACTTTCTTCTGTAGGAGCTCTTTTACCACCAGAACTGAACACTTTGACAGTAACTGTATCACACAAGTAAGTGTAATTGTGTAAAACTGGTTCTGGTTGTTCATTGTGAAGTGTAATAGACATATTTAGATCATTATCATTTGTCACATTCAGTATTAAATAGTCATTAACCTGTGTGGATTGAATTTGTCTGCATACTGCCAGTCCTCTTCAGGCAATGAGGTTGGTGTGATTGTTTGCATGCTGTGATTAATGATTCTTAACCCTTCAACTCCTGTGAGTGACCAAGACAGAATTTCTCCTTACAATATCAAGCAGACAAGTGATGAGAATAAAGAAAAATATCAACTAGGGGTTATAAGTTGGTCCAATACCAAATGCTCCAAACTAACATCATAAGAACTATATGGCAGACAGTAATGAGAATTACAAATGAGATCCTGGGAAAGAAAGGGTTAAATCATTCCAAAGTAGGAGGTTTACAGTGGTGTGCTTCACTCTATGATCTGAAAAGACTGATGCTTGGACATAAATGAGTAAATTGTCTCTGTCATGCTCTTGATTCTTTCATGATTCTAGTGGAACACGGAGATGGTGGACTTGCTCACTAGCTGTGTATAGTTTATGTTCCTGAGTGAAGATTGGCAATCGTTTCTAACTAGTTGTATGTCATGTACTTCAAATGTGTATTGGATTCAAAGAATCCTCTGAGTGTGAATTTTTCTTTGTTACAGGGGACAGAGTTCATGGCCAATTTGTCCGTATGTTTAAGATATCACATTGCTGATAGATTAAACAATGATCCTGGATGGAGAAATATAAAAGTAAGTACATTGCACCTTAATGTAAGTTTTGATAGTTTTTTTCTCTTCTGGTGACTTCCAGTTAGTGATATCAATACATTTTTAAATAGTCAGGTGATGAGTGAGAAAGAAAGGAAAGTATCAAAGCAGGGTTATTGTTTGCTTGAACACTAGTTTCTCAGAACGAAAATAACTTAAACTGTACGGCAGAAGTGCATGGAATGATCATTGAGATTACAGGAGTGTATTACAGTAAAAAGGGTACCAGAGAACTGTCAAGGAAGATTGACACAACGCTGGGGTGACCTGCAAAGGAATCCTTTACCATTCAAGGGGAGCAGCAACTCTCTGAGGGCTAACTATGTTAAACAATCTTATAGGCAGCTCTAGCCTTGATCTTCTATAGCCTAACATCACTATGCATATTCTCCATACCAATCTCTATACGTTTCCTTTGGTGCTGA
>NC_142683.1:2950000-3030000 GCF_964200805.1 Pocillopora damicornis
AAAAACTGCACTTTCTCTTTGAACAATGAAATCCATTTAGTCCCCTGAATTTCTGGATTAAGATTGTTAAAATCGTTTTAATGCCAAGTATGTTAGTTTTTGTTTTCCCCAGTTTGTTTTGGGAGCTGGAAGATGCAGTTTGTTACACTGGCGGGTATTATAATTATGAAAGGCAGTGTTATGCTTCAAAAATTAAAAGAAAAGTCAATGATGTCATTTAAGCGTCTAAAAATAAAAAGGAATCGGTTCATCTGTCGTCTTTGATCTAAACACTTCTATGTTAAGATCTCAAGAGCATCTGTCGTGGAAGAATATTTTGCCTTGTCTAAAATGATTTTAGCTGCCTTTTTCTGTTTGATTTGAAGATCGTTCATTAACGTAGCAATTAATGGTAAATTTTATTTTTAACTAGGTAAATTTTTAAACTGGGGAAAATTGTTCTCTCCAGTTTATTTTTATTGTTCTAAAATATGAGGGGAGTTTGGGTCAGGAACACTTATCAAACAACAAATTATTTTGCAGTTGGAGTTTGTTATTAAGCCTCAGCATAACAATTTTAGGTTTAGGGCTACGTTAGTTTTACTTTTCATTTTAAATACATTGTTTGGAATACATTGATTGCTTCAATGAAATAATAATGATCTTTTAATAAATATCACTCTTTCAGTTACACGCGTTTAACTGGAAATCTGTTCAATAATGTTTAATATGATTCATTGATTATAAGCCATTTTGTAAGCTTTTGTGAATGTTATGTCCTTTGGAGTGTCGAACGGCATGTTGGGTTTGGAGCACTTCACTAGTCTTGCTGGAGATATCGGTGTTGAGATTTTTCCAAACATGGTTGCGATTCTCACACAACTGTTACTTTCAACTGAGATTACTCTGACAAACAGCATGTTAGGATGTAATGGTGATGTTTTGTCAACTAGATCGATCTTCACAGAGAAATAGTCATCAATGTCAAACATATTTGCTTTTTTTCTGGATAGCTTCATTTTCTCATAATAGTTTTTTGTTTTTCATGGGTTGCGATCCTTGTTGCTTTCCGTTGTTCCAAATCATCTGCGGGGGCTTTTATTTTTTGGGAGGATCAAGTGTCTTCATCTTTGTTACAGGTTTCCTCTTCATCATCTTCTAAAGTGATATCTTCTACATTTACGTGATCTGCGACTAGTGTTGCTATGTATGAAGATGTTGAAGTTTCTGTAGCTGTTGTTGTTGTGTGGTTGATAGTTTGGTGGAGTATGCCAAATACTAGTTCATATGGGCTTTTAGATGTGGCTCGGTGTGCCGTGATATTCTCTTTGTAGGCTGCTTTCCTGATAAAAATTGCACATTTTTTTTATCAGCCATTTTTTCTTGGATGATATTGGAGAGATTTTCTTTCACAGCTCGGTTGTTTCTCTCCACTAAACTCAAGGTTTGCGGTGTTCGTGGTGCACCATGAACAAGATTTGTGTTGTGTGACTCACAAAATGTTCTCATTTGCTTATTTTTAAATTCTCCTCCATTGTCATTATGTAACACGGTTGGGTAATCAAATAGCCAGAATGTCTTTCCCGCTGATTATAATATTTCCTCTGCCATTTTTCGAAGAGCACGCAGCTAGGAGAATTTGTTGTAGAGATCTGTGATGTGTAAAATCCACTTGTGTTTTCGTCCACAGGAACATTCCGAATAGGTGATGAATAGGGGTTAGGGTAATAGTAACATGATAGGAGATGGGTGGAAAAGGAATTAAGTCAGGGGGGTGCAAAGGGATACAAAGGGAGGGGGTGCTAAGAGGAAATGGGAGGGGAGAGAGATCTTTTTTTGAATTCCTACTTTTTTAAGAGCCCCCTAAAAAGCCATGCCCCTATTTTTAAACACATACCGCAAATTAAATCTCTCTTAGAAAGTTACGTTAAAGATGAATAAATGATAATAATACAAGACAATTTCATATCAGCTATCTTTTATTTGCCAGTGTATGTGGAAATCGGGATGTATGCATTAATTAACAGCAGTTCTATTCAGCAACAAAGCTTAATAATGATTTAAAGATATCTGTTTTGAGCTCATTAGGTCTGTACAGGCTAGAAAAGATTGGAAGCAAGGCTTATGAAAACTGTAAAAAATGCATGGTTTCCACGTAGTTTTGTTTTTTGGTTCTTGCCCCCTATTGGATTCTTGATTTGAGAGTATCTATTTCAGTCACAACCCTTTTCCCCTAACATTTCTTCAAAATTATGGGTTTAACAACTTAAATGGCCATTATCAGTGTATTGAAACATATGAAATACAGTGGAACCCCGCCTTACGTCCACCTCATTAATACGGCCACTTTTTGTCTCGACGAAACGTGCGTCCATACTAGTTAAATTTAAATTTGCTTTAAATTTAAATTCTGCTTAAATTTAAAAAATGCCAAATTTCCATGGCCCGTTAGTGGCCGTATTGACGGGGTTCCACTGTGCAAATGTGCATTATCACAATGTTTGAATAGTACAGTCATGTATTCATCCAAAATATTTTCAAAAACGCTGGTAGGTTAAAAAAGGAAATCCTATAAAAGGTTTACAAAGTCATAATTATTTAATAAAAAAGAAGTTTATGATTTAAATTGCAGTTTGATAAAATTTGCTTTTGAAAATGTGCAACCATATAAACTTTATGTCTATCTCGGTTGCATACGTGAATAAAGCTTAAAAAAGGAGCCTACGAGAGGCAAACTACTTTTTGGCTGAGTTATTGCACTTGGTGTGTGCATCCAAGGCCTCCTTAAACAGCTTCCATCCTTCTGTCTTCTTGAACTCCTCCTCACTGATTCCTTCTTCTTCTTCACTGGACTCTGAATACTGCTGAACATAAAAATATGTCGGGTTAACTTCGGTGTAAGAACCTGTGAAGTTTTTCTTTGTTTTGTCACTAATATTTTCCTAGTCTCTATTGTTTTGACTTTGTTACGTCACTCGTGAACGTAACAGGTTCTTATACCAAAGCTGAGCCAAAACGTCGAAGGCAAATAATAGAGTTTGAGTTAGAGCTGGTAACGTTTCCAAAACACATCTCGCCGGAGAAAAAACAGTATTTTGATGAATTAACCACCTCACTTGCAGAGGTCCAACTGGCGAAACATCCCCCTAAAAAAATTTTAGTTCAGGAAACATATTGAGTTTTTCGGTCCGTCTACAGTTAAGGTAATATTGATATTTACGGTTGTTTTCAATGTTCATAAGAAAAGCCCTTCTCTCAAATCTGCCGCTCGTATGATAATCGGAAATTTTTAAAAATCCCGCGTTTATTTTAAAGCTGCTTCCGTCATTGTTCCATAGTAGCCATATACGGTCATTGTTAATCGTTAAACAAAGCCTGCTTAACTTTAAGCTGAGCCGCTTTTCTTGATACGTTATGGCTTTTCTCATGTACGTTGAAAACCTCGAAATGGACAACTCGCTAAAATGGGTACTTTTCGTCAAAGAAAGCGGTTAGATAACAAGTGATACGCTGTCGAAATAAGGTGAGATCGGAAGAACATCTCAGAGTGCCACAAAACTACGCTCTGATCTGGTGAATTATGTCAGAAGTAATCAAGCCACCCCAGATGGAACTCATCTCAGTGAATTTATCAATCTCGGGGCATGGGACTCTTATCTGCGAAGAATGGCTATGGAAGGTGAATGGTGTGACTGGATTGCGTTATGGGGCCTCATCAACATGCTCCAAATCCCGGTGGCGATAGTTTCAAGCTTAGGAGAGACGGGATTGAAAGTTATCTATCCCGCTGATTGTCAAAACGAGGCCAGGAAGCTGAGCTTCATTATCATAGCCTAGAACCAAAGGCTTCTCAGAATCCCCAACTAGCCATTGCCGAGGAATTAAAGCAAAAATATGGCCAAGGAAAAATCACAGAAGAAATTTGTCCAAAATGTGGACGAAAATTCCAGTGCTACTCACAAGGTGTTTCTGAGAGCGGTGGAGCGTTGCAGTACTACTCAGATGACAGCGTCTTCTGTAACAGTTGCTTAATGGATGAATTTTAGTTTGGAGTTAGGTACAACAAAAACAAACTGCCGCATGTTGGGTGGAAATTTATTAGTCTAAAACACAACGTTCTTGTTGTTGTTTTTACTGACATCGTTGCTGTTGTTCCCAGCTGGGTGACGTCAATGGATTGATGCAATTTGATTTAAAGATAGAACGGTATACCACGCTGGCATACCAATGTGTAGCTAGTTAAGCAAGAATATGTAGCGTTTATTGTGTTGTCGAAAAGAATCTCGGTCATAATTTTAAGATATATAGTAAAGAGAATTATAGGTTCGTTTATGAAGGTGCCATTCATAGCATCGTAGCATGAAAAAAGTAACAAAAAGAAGCCAGTTGTAAGCCATAATTTAAGATGATTTAATCAAAATAATTGCTATTCACCCCAGTTCCCTATCCATACCATTCCCACATCCAAGCCATTCCTTATTTTTTAGTCGGGATCGTTTGCGGTCCCCATCAGGGATTATTACCGGTCACCTACATTTCGACATGACTGTTTATCAGTTCATTAGATTACGGGTAGAAAAACTGAGTTGCCCAGCGGATATTACCAGAAATGTACTAATGCTGAATAAAATCGACATCCCTCCAGAGCTGGCATTTCTTTGTCAGACTGAAAACATCCGTCCCCTTGGGGACGGGGATATATGCACATGCCTTGTGCGCATGTTGCATTTCATCTCTCAATATATACCCACCTCAGAACCAAAGGTCACTTCCACATTTCTCTCTGTTCTTTTTCCATAAATTTTCTTCAGCTCTTCCCAGAATCATATAAGTAATATGCAAGAGTTAAGTAGCGATCTCTGTAAGAGCGGTCCAGGGCATTTCGCGTCGGAAAAAAGTTTTCCCTCAAACTTTGCCCAATAAACTATCTTTGGTAGCAAGTAAATAAAACCACATTAGTTTTTGGAAATACGTTAAAATAAAATCTTTAGAGCTCTCAAAAGTCAAAGCTGCAATACTGCCCTTTTTTGAACTCTTGGGACATCGAAAGTTTCAGAAGCTGAAGAGCCCGGTCCTCGTATCACACCGCATGCAGCAAAAGATAGTTTGTATCCTTAAACTGTGTGATATGTAAGGTGTATAAAAAGCATTTCAATTTTGATATTCGTTTATTCAGAGGCCTGTCTTAATTTATTTTAAAACACTCGTCAGACAGCTTTCTGAAATTGGTCTGAAGTACTCTTTCTTTCTTGGTTGATATTACTCAAATCCAGACCAGACCATTAAAAAATCCGTTTTATTTCTGCTAATAAGATGTTTGGCTGCAGAAAAATATAAAAATATCTTGCACTTATTAATTTTCTTCGCCTTGGTGACTTCAAACTTTGATTTTGCAAGCGTGACCGCCAATTATGCAAATTAGTTCATTGAGCAAACTCCGACCGTTTTATATGAGTAGCTCAATAATTCTTAGATTTTAACCATTTTGAGCAGAAAACATAGAAAGGGCTTTAAGACCACACCGAGTAATACTTCAAACATTTTAAAAGGCCAGAATTTGACAAATTTTATTATCTCGTGAGGAAAGACGTCAACAACAAAGTATCGAATATCATAATTTGTTTAGCGCTCGCAAACTCTTATTTAAAAATTTAGCTTCTGTTATTTCATATTTGAGTTCTGCCAGCTTATGCTATTCAAACCTGTATGAACATTTCAAAACCTAACTACAGGATTCTATTTAGTGTAACCGGCGATAACAGCACACATTGAAAAACACCGTGACCAGTGACTCTGTCACGTAATTCAACTGTGTAATTGTCCCGAATGCTTCTCACCTCTAAATAAAGCAGCGATTGCTCAGATTTCTAGCAGACAGGAACAAATGATATCTGGTTGTCACACCTGTCTGCATAACGGTCTCTGTTCATAAGTTTGGAGAGTTCTTGTGAAAAAGGATATCGCATTCGCATAACGGGTGGACGTCATAACTAGATTGCATAACAACTGCACTCCGAAACCATTTCCTCCATTTTTGCAAGAATTGCTGCATTTGTATCTCGCATTTTGAATGCCAGCTCAAAATGTTTGTACATGTCTCTTAGCATCTTGGCTTTGAGGCTAGGCAACCTTCCTTCTCTTGCCAACGAGCACACATCATAGATATCAAACATGATTGGATGTTTCAGTCCTATCTCATCCATTACTGTTTTCCTTGCCTCTCTCAAACTCTTCGTCTACATCAGACGCGGATGCCTCTATCAAGTCGTCGTCTTCGTCGTCTGCGTCTGTGGCATCATCCGATTCTTGTTGTATTTTAGATCGCTGTTTAAGGCACAATCTCGAGAAGAAACCCTGAATCTGTATGTTGGATAACCACTCTTTTCTATCGCACATTCTCTCTCCATCTATTTTGCAAGCAGTACACATATCCTTTGCTACTTGCTCTGGGTTTGGTTTCTGCCAGTGTCTCGTCCGATATTAAATTTCTGTGTCAAGTACTGCCTGACGCTTTGCGAAAGCCGTACACTTGCACCTCTCTTATGAAGAGCCCATCCCATGGGAAGCTGTGAAGCACTTGTCAAGGGTTCTGTGGCCACTGCAACCAGTTCAGTCGAACTTTCACCTTCTAATGACAATGACTGAAAGTGATGAACCCATTACCTCTTCACTTTGTCATAAACACTTTAAGTCATGTTCGCAGGCACAGGACTTACATGACAAACTAGCTAGTTCATATGGGGGTCAAGGTCGCCCCAGGTCTTAAAATCTTCATCGCAACCAGGTTCAGGGCATTGATAGGAACTACCGTCGTAGCCATCATCGCTCTCTCCTGTTAATGCAATTCGTCGAGCAGTAGTGGGGAAAAATGGAATCTCCTCCACCAGATCCGTCTTTTTATGTGGAAAAATTGCAATTTTAATTTTATCAAATAAACTTTTCAGGCCCAACATTAAACGCTCTCCAAAGACGCGGGCCCTCTTGTGTAAACTCAAAGTTGTGTAAGTTGCTGAAGTTGGCAATCTTGTTCATTTGTAGGGTTGAGTTCTGTTCCTAGACTATGCACACTGACGCCGTTGTTCCCCCTGACCGGTCTCTCTTTCAATGCGGTATGCATGTGTTACGGCTTTCGTTGCAGTATCTCCTGATTGACGCTTTTGACGGACACAGATTCCCATCACACATATTTTTCCTCGGATCGTACCTCACGAGTTCGATTCCCTGGCGACATCCGAGCTCTCGTAGAGATGATACCAGTTTACTGTTGTGATAGCAGCTTGCTTCATCTGATCTTAGAAAGACCTTTATTATTCCTGAATTTTGTAACTTTATGGTGACAAAGAGATTTTCTAGGATTGACAACACTTTAAACCAGTCTTGTTTACGGCTGTTAAGAAGGTGTACGTATCAGGTTACTCCCAGGCTTTCCTCCTGTTTACAACAACGCTACTCACATGCCATTTGATTCTCCTCTTGGAAAACCATTCTGATTGCTTTTCTCGGAACTCATCGCTATGAACCTCATTGCCCAGTCAACTACTATAAATGTTTTATCTCTCTTCAAAATATCGACAATTTGCCGCTAGCACTGATCCTGGTTCTCTGCTCTCAGGATATGCCCTCTCCATTCAAAGATCCTAGCGGCAGCATTTTTTGCTTCATTCAGATAGTCTTTCGCTTGAAGCTTACCCAATTGCATTTTGTACTCAGAAATAGCACCTCTTACTTCTTCAAGAACACTCTTCAGCTTCTCACAACATATCTAATAAATGCATAGCTGCCGCTCGATCAAACGACGAAAGTATCATGAAGGCCGTGTACTGGGAAGTGATATATAAACTGCACATTTTTGGTTTAAGGCCAGAATGTAACCCCTACTTTTAGTTTTATTTTCGGTGTTCTCCGTCGTCACAAATTGACAGGATATTAAACTACTCAACTCTTAACCGGTAAGAGGATAAAATACCTTTTCGATCATTTGTATGGAACAAATTTCAGCTCTTGCATATTGTGAGAATTTAGGTTAGTATTCCAGGTCGGTTCTTTGCACTGTCTTATTTGCATTTGTTTTAAATGACACTGAATAAAGCTGTTTTGTAAAAGGTGGATAAAAACAAACGATGCATGTTTTAATTAATTAATTACTCTTCCTGGCTGAACACTAAACGGCAATGGAGACTCTGAAAGTTAGGAAAGCATCTGGTCATGATTCTATTCCCCCACTTGTCCTAAAAATTGGACCGGCGGAGGTCGCTCCCTCACTTTTCAACCTGTTTAACAGATGTGTAGACGAGGAAAAATAACTTCAATTGTGGAAAAGGGGAGGATGGAGTCCTGCCTTCAAGAGTGACGAACCCTTACTAAAGGAGAATTATAGACCAATCACCGTCCTTCCTGTCTTCGAACAGATTATAACTAAACAACTTGTGGGGATGTTCGACCATCACTTGGAACATAATTTGACAGCTTATCGCAAAACTCACAGCTGTTAGACAACACTAATATTAAGATTAATTTAATATTTGTATCAAGAACAAGGAAAATCCCACGCGAAGTAATTATGGACACCATTGACTTCCCAAACTGAGCATTTTCTTCTCGAAGTAGAATAGAATTGAATCATACTTGCGTATTTGTTACAAATCCGTGTAAAATCTTTCAAATCACGCACAGGTCAGATTAAACGCTTACTTTAAAGAGAGGATCAAGGTTCTGTAAGTCCCGATAGGATAGGATTTTCGGGGTCCTCAGCCCCCAAAGTGGGTACCTTTTTGACACTATCGGTCTCGTGGGTATCCCTACGCGCGTCAAGTGCGTGTGATTCGTGGGAATGTGTAAAGAGTGTAAAGGTAATTGATAACTTGTTACTTGCTTTAGATTCTTGTTGCTTTAACATGATGAATGGAGAAACTATGAATTACATGGGTTAACAATCCTTTGGAGTGACACAGCACAAATTTTGGTCAAGTAATCGGTAAAAAACCATCACCTAGAAAATCTTTCAGCATAGTCACGTGTGCTTTTACACTTCTGTAGAACATCCTTCATCAAAAAAGCTATTTATGTTGTATACTATACAGCTATTTGAAAAAAACTATACTGAGCCACTCACTGCTGTGAAAGGTAGGATTCTGGGGAAAAGGTAAAGAAATCATAGGTTTGGTCCACAGTAAGGTATCATTTGCGGGGAATCTGATCAAGTTTATGAATAATATATTTAGACTAAGAACTTCACAGTTCCGCAATTTGAAAATGACTGCCAAAGTGGGCACGTCAATAGACTGAATTGGCCTGCAACAGTGTAAGTTGGCCAGCTGTTCTGAGAGTAACAGGAGTAGACCAGGAGTAGGGTTTTCAGTATCTTGTCTTGAATAGGGTTTAAACAGGCATCTGAATGAGGTCCAGTGTTAGTTCATGCATGCATCATTGGTCAGGAAGGGGGGAACTCCATGCATATACATGTATGACACTCTTCATGAGGACCTGTAACAAGATTTGACTGAATAACTTACTTTTGAAAAAGTAGAAATGAGCGACATTTCATTTCCAAATGCTTCTCAGAGGGAGAAAATTAGGGGGTTGTGTCAAGAGAAACAAGTCATTTCAAGTATGTGAAAACTTTATTTTGAACCATTTCCAGTTTTACCAGGTTGAAAACCCTCCCAAGAGCCAATGAAAAGGATGACGTTTTTGATATTGTTGTTGTGGTTCAATTTTATCCTTAGTTCAAATTCTATTTTCCTTTGTTTCAAACTCGTTGTCATATATTACCATACCCAAAAAGAAAGGATAGTAAAATTTGAACCTCAGCACCACCAACCCCCCGAGGTACTACACGTTTTTCTCAATGTATGATATCAACTGGCTTTTAACCTGTAAAGTAATTTAAATAAGTGCATTAATATATCCATTGAAACCGATTACATGTAATTTCTTTTGACTTTCGAGAGAATATAAACGTTTTGAGTACCTTGTACCTCCACAGCTGAGCTTTGTTATTAAAACATGAAGGACAGAACGAACACAATTCGTAAGCTTGGTTGAAACACTCCGATGCCTCATCAAGATCGCCCTGTTCGGCTTTCTCCACACCAGACGCTTCTGGTTGTTTCGCTTGTTTGGCATCCTCAGTATTTTCGCCATTTATTTCGTTTTCATTTTGATGCTTCGGAGCAACATCATCCTGGGGTAACAGAGGATTAAAAATGGTTTCCAAAACTGCTTGATCGTTCTCGCTGATTGCTATTTTGTCCGCGAAACGAACCGGAAAGTCCTGGGTACCACTGGTGCGTCCTTTCGCGTTTCATCCCGCTTTCTGCGTGTGTACTGCATGTTTTTCCTCGCGTTCTCCTGTCCCGCATGGCGATAGATCCCAAACTAGAGCTCAAATTACTTACAAGTTGTTTCGTTTTACTCTATTAAACTGGTTCGTTTTTAAGTTATTTATTAATACTGTATTTTCTCTTATAACAACAACAACAACAATTTTTATTGTTTTAACCCTTTCACTTCCAAGATCTAATCAGTAATTCTCCTTGCTATCTGCCATACAATTCTTATGATGTTAGTTCAGAGAATTTGGTATTGGATCAACTAATAATCCCATGATTGATATTCTTCTCTATTCTCATCACCTGCCTGCTTGATATTGTATTGATATTGAAAGGAGAAATTCTGTCTTGGTCACTTGTGGGAGTGAAAGGGTTAAGACTGATCTGTACAAGACCATAAATACGTCGAAAAGTGGCGACCACATCTAGCCGAGCTACAGTAGACATCTCTTTTAACTCTCTCTCAGAAAGAGTAATTAACTAATTAAAAAATATGCATCGTTTGTTTTATCCACCTTTTACAAAACAGCTTTATTCAGTATCATTTAAAACAAATGCAGATAAGACAATGCAAAGAACCGACCTAGGATACTAACCTAAATTCTCACAATATTTAAGAGTTTAAATTTGTTCCATAGAAAAGATTGAAAAAGATATTTTATCTTCTTACTGTTAGAGTTGAGCAGTTTAATATCTTGTCAATTTGTGACGACGAAGAACAACGAAAAAAACTAAAAGTAGGGGTTACATTCTGGCCATAGACCAAAAATGTGCAGTTTACATATCACTTCCCAGTACACGGCCTTCATGCTATTTTCGTCGTTTGATCGAGCGGCAGTTTTGCATTTCCTAGATATGTTCAAAAAGTTTTTGAACAGATCTAAACATCGATCACGGTTTCGCTTCAGTTGATTCATTACAAGTGGGTCATCACTTGCACTTTGCTCCAAATTCGGCTCATCTGGAAGTAGGTGATTAACAGGACAATACTCTGCACATGCGGCGAGAAACGTGGACGATCCGTTTCCCGAACGATCATCACAAAACATCATGTTACAATTTTCACAAAGGCTTTCTTTTATACCATACTTGGCTCCGCTTAATGCTTCAAATGACCAGTTTTGCCGATCTGGAATATTTAGAGGCTGGAAATGTACTATTGCTTTTCCGAGACTCTGTTTAAGAGTGATGATTCTATGATACAAACAAATGGGCCTTAAGAAATGACTTACGGCTATTGAGGCCCCAACAAAAGACCTGCCTGCGTGTGACACCCTTGCTAAAACGATGGGTTTGAAAGTGTTTCCTTCTGAAAGTTTACTTAGGTAGTATTTCGCCTTCTCCATTACACGGACGGCATGATCTATGCTTCCTCTTCCTCTTTCACTGCTACAACCGATAAAGTCGCTCAACTGGAATATAAATAGAAAGAAAGAACCGTTAACTGTTAACATTCTCTCTGCTAGCACGGTAATTTTTATTAGCTTCCTGCAACTGTAGGTAAAACCGAAAACTTTTACGCGTTCTACCTCTGAGCGAAACTTTTCTCCTGGTGTTAACTTATGTTAATTATGTTCTTAATTCTGAATTGCGATTTCCACTGATTGTGCAGTCCTTTTTTTTTTATTTTCTTCATCTAACGGACTATCTGGCTGCAGGACTTCCATGATACCAGCATTTGAGCTGAATCGGCCACTCGGTTAAAAAATTGTTTTACTTCAAGTCTGACGCCAGATATCAGGTCGTTTATGAACAAACCTGATTCTCAAGACGGTCCAATGTTGGTCAGTCGCTCTTACTTGACTGTCTGAGAATCAGGCTATCTGCACGCCGATTTCGCTAGAATGGTGAAAATAAACGTAACATACCGTATTTCTTCACCCATAAGCCGAGCGAAAGGTGAATCTTATGTTTGTGTTCGTTGTAGTTGTATGGATATTCTTTTTTAATAAATACATGATCCAAAATCCCGTGTTTTTTGTGTCTAATGTTATTATGCTAAGTGTTGTTTACGCAATTGTCTTGTCACAGGCGGCCCAAGCTTACGTCTTACGAGAGGAACCGTTGCAAATTTAAAATGTTACAAGGAATAATATAGGGAACGAAATATGGTCGACTTACAACGATAAATATTTCAAAATATGAAGATTTTTCTCGTAAAATCAATTAAACTTACTCATACCCCGTGTATCCGTTGTAGTTTCTGGCGATTTCTGCCGTTTTAAGCTTGCTTTACCATCACTGTTATTCAGGTCATTTACTTTTATTACGTTGGTAAAATCTGTACAGACATCACACTAATCAACTCGCGCGCAAAGTAAGAAGACTATATTGAAGGCTTGAAATTATATTATGATCGATTTTCATCAAGAAATGGACCAGGAATATTCTATAATAATGCAAATAATCGTGAAGGCTGATCGCGGGAAAGCGATTGCGTGACGCTCGGTAAGCTGTAAAATGACATGTTATTATCCACCAGACGTAAAAACTCTTCAGATTCTCAGTCTGCATTTTGTACTCACTCTGCAGTCGCAGTCTATATTTTGTATCCGGTCTGCAGTCTGCTGTCTGCATTTTGTACTAACAGGTATCCGTGGCACCAATACAGTTTATTTTTGGATACATTTATTCGCACAACACATAATCTACCACATGACGAACCACGCGATTTTTGTTTGTACAAGTCCCTTGTCAGCCATTTTGTATTTGTGCTTGGGTTGTTGTTTTGGCGATGGGGGTGCTACGTTTTTGTTTTACGATTACCTGGAGCTTTACGGTGCAAACGCTCAAAATACTTACAGACGCATACACAAGACGTATTGTTCGCGGCTAATCCACACTAAAAGATGTTATTGAGCGGTACTTTTGGAACGGACTGAGTCGCGAACGCTTGAAAGCCATGAAAGCCCTGTATGCCTTGAAAGCCATGAAAACCTTGTATGCCTTGTATGCCAAGTATGCCAATGTCTTAGTTGAAAAACGTACACTTGTTGAAAAAAACAAAATCTGAAATCTGAAACCAAACTGCATATACTCTATGGAATCTATTGAACAACACTACTACCGTGAGACTAAAGAACAAAACTCTACCTGTGCAAACTGCTTGTGAAGAAAAACACCATTTTGGATTCAATTGATGCCAAGGAACGTAGCTACGATAACAGTACGAATGGTATTAATTTCACGATCAGAAAGGTGAGTCTTATGTTTGTTTTCATAGTAGTTGTATGGATGTTCTTTCATAATAAATACGGGATCCAAAATCCTGCCTTTTTGTGTATAATGTTTTTATGTTATCTATTGTCTTCGCAATTGTCTTGTGGGCTAATTTCTACGTAAAGTTGTTGAAGTCTCCAACAAAAGCTGCCGTGAATAGCTTCGATGAATGTAACGTCTTTGAGAAAGCTGTTCAGTTAACCGTTATATTGTATATGATAATAAGCTTAATGATAGCAATAATGAAGCATTTTCAATAAATACAGTCTGTAACTGTAGATCTCGATACGAGAAATTTGTTTATTTTAATCGCCCTCGTACACATGGTATTCGTGTTTGTGATCGTGAGCCCAGCAAAATACCAAAGAAAATAATTTCTCGTATTTTGAAGAAGAAGATAAGACGTTTACTTCGAAGCTACATCAGAAAAAGCATACCGAAGTCTTCACGAATGCATCTTTTTACCAATAAAGCTCTTGAAAAAATATATGCACATGGAATCAGATGTGAGAATTAAGGAACAACGAAATATCCCCCTCTGCAGTTAGGAGAAAATATCGAAAGTCTAACAAATACAGGATACTGAAAATGCAGAACCAATATCTACAAGTAATAAAAAGTTCAAAGCCAAAGCAGTCGAATGTACGGAGGTCTAATTCAGTACCAAATGTAATATATAAAAATCTGAATCAAAGGGTAAATCACTTTATGTCCAAGCTGTCTGGGGATATAGAGACAAACTCTGGTCCTGTTATTAATTCTACTAAACCAATTCAAGCTCCTTTCAGTCAAGACAATGTGGCAAGGTTTGGCTTAAATGCTGGTACACAGTGTGTAGGGGGAATGGTACAGTATCCTCAATGGACTTAGAAAATATCATGAACGTTGATAATTAATTGTATTCTGGTCTATCTAGACTACCCAGGCAATCCTAGTTACTGTTAACAGAAGTACCTGAAATGATAATAGTGTGTAATATTAATTATCAGCTTCAATATAGTCCAAGCTACACTTGTACTATACATGGTACTTGTGAAGTAAAAGATTTCAATTATTGTATCTAATTTGCTAATGCTATGCAGGCTTTGTTAGGACGAAATTATAATTCCTTTTTTTAACAATCCTTAGTACTACAGTAGGTAATTGTGATGGGAAGTTTAAGATATTTGATTCTCATGGTAGAGATGCATATGGTACACCCCATCCTCAAGGAACTTGTGTAATCAAAATCCAAATGTTTTATTTGAAGTCAAAGGTGTACATATTGATGAAAAACAATTTGATATGACATATTTCTGATCAATAGTTGTCAGTTGTCCGCCTCAAAGCACATCATGTAGATGCTGAAATTACAACCATTCATATTCCCTGTTGTGCCACATCTTTTTATAGCATTTGTTTTTCCACTATCAAATATTATGGGTATAGGAATTCACAGACTCTAGATAGAATCACTGACCATGCAAACAAGTTTTACAAAGCAAAAGTCATGGTGATAACTATCCACTGACTATTAACAATTTCCCAAGGACACTTCAAATATATGATGCAGATATTAATATTGCCTTTAATTTGGAGAAATAAGGCAAATTATTACTTCAGCAGTTAATCACAGAATACTAAGGATAATACTAGGTTTTTAATGTGGATTTCAAATCATTGCTTCAGCTGTATTTTTCAGCACAATGATATGAAAACAAAAGCAAAAAGTGTTCAGTACTTTATTATAAGATTCAGTCCTAATGGCACACTTGATATAATTGAAAAAATGAATGACATAGTTATTCTAATTCAGTTATTAGGGGGTATTGTAAAAAAACAATTCCAGAGTAAAGATGTAGAGTATTGTATTAAATGTATATGTTGTTCAACTAATTTGTCAAATGGTGGAAGACAAAACGTAATGGCAAAACACAAGTCTCATAGTCAGAAAGAATTACATGCAAAAAGGAAAAAAGAAAGCTGGAACAAGTCAGTGGATCCTGTAGAAAAAGAAAAGCTTTTATCTCACAGAGCTGAATGGTATAAATCACTGGATCCTAAAGAAAAAGAAAAGCCTTTTTTCAAATCAACAGAGTGGTAGAAATCACTTGATTCTGTGGAAAAACAAAATCTTTTATCTAGCAGAGCAATTTGGTATAAATCACTGGATACTGCACAAAAGCAAAAGAGAGCAGAATGGTTTAACTTGCTTGATTCTGCACAAAAACAAAAAAGAGCAGAATGGTACAAGTCATTGAATCCTGAAGAAAAAGAAAACCTTTTGTCTGGCAGAGCAGAATGGTATAAAACACTGGATCCTGCAGACAAAGATAAGATTATATCAAAAGTCCAAGCTAATAAAGAAGCCTATAGAAACTCAGTTCAGCATGATTTAGATCTTAAGATCACACCTTTTTAAACTAAGATTAGGGAAGGTCCATATTATATTTTCTCTGTTTGTAATAGAACACTACACAGAATAACTGTTATCCAGTTAAAAAACAAATGTACAATACTCAGCAAGCATTATTTACTGACATTAAGTCATTTGATGAAAATCAGTACATTTGTACTGTCAATGTCAAGCTGTATGTAACAAATTACATGTTGATGAACTGCCACCAGAGTTGTCCATTCTAGAGAAGCTTGAACAGATATACCACAGAGAATAGTGTTTGAAAAATTAAGTCATGCCCAAAGGTCAACAAAGAAAGATTTAAGGTGCAATCTGTAATATACCAGTTGAATGTGATCAAACATGAAATATATTACCACGTTGCCACTGTTGTGTTTCTGTAGTCGCGTAGTATTATTTACATCTTCACTTCTTCGTCTTTTTTTTCTTTTGTTTTTATTCTCATTCATTAGCTTTTGTGTTCATTGAACCATTTCCCAATTTTTTCCATGAGGTTCGCTCACTCAAATGGCCTGTTATCAAGAATTTCGCTCTCGGCTTATAGCCGATGGTTTTGCTTTTTCTTTTGGATAACATGAGTCTGTTGGGAGGTCTCTAACTTTTAAGGTCTCGGCTTATAGTTGAAGAAATACGGTAGATCCCTTGCGAAATGGCTTTTGGAATTCCTTGGAATTCCTAGGATTTTCCTAGGAATTCCTAGGAATTTATTCCTAGGAATTCCTAGGAATAAAGGTGTGAATTTTCACAGTAAATTCGGACTGGGAATTCCCAACCATAACAACTCTGGTTCTAAAAACCTAGAAATTCCTAGAAATTCCCAGAAATTCCAAGTTTATAGCCAACAGGACTTGGAATTCCTAGGAATTCCAACTCAGAGAACCAATGACTTTCCCTGAAAAGCTGTAAATCTGAAAAATTCCTAGGAATTTCTGGGAATTTCTGGGAATTTTTGGGAATTTTTAGGAATGTTTAAGAATTACTGGGAATTTTAAGCAAAAATTTGAGGCTAATGATATAAAATATATACTTTAAATTAAAAAAACCCAGCTAAAATTCAAGTATTCAATGAAATTTATTTATAAGCTTAATTAAGGCTTACATGTAAAATATTTTTGATTAATTATTAACATCAATGTGTGGTAATATTAGGATGGAATTTGATTTATTTTTCTTTTCTTGAAAACTTCATACGGATTAATCCTCAATTACAGCTATTCATATAAAATAGTTCTAATCAATCATTAAATTTTGTTTGACACAAATTGTGAATAAAATCTGTTGATTCTTTTCCATAAAATACAATATCTTAAGTTATATTTATATAGTTATATTCTTGGGAGTGAAGGGGCTAATTACAGACAAATAAAATTGATTTTTTGATTAAAATCTTGTTGTAACTGTAACAATAAATTAGAATGAAGTTATCCTAAACTGCAAACTTAGCTGCTGTTTGTACTGTATTTTTTTCCCTTGGCTCACAATGAGTTGGCCTTTAATGAGGTTGTCAACAAGAACCTTGACCATTTTGTATCTGGATTCCTTGACATCTGAATGTGAAAAAAAATAATATATTAAAATATGTATGTTTAAAGCTCAGACCAGGCTTTTAGGATGGCTATGAGGAAAAGGGCATTCATTGGATTCTCAAATTGAGAAATCTCTGTTATATTGAGTGACTTTTATATTGGAGTTAGTACATCTCTCTCATGGATTTTACTAAAAAAGGGCTGAATACATTATTTTGTTTTTTCCAAGGAGGGCTTCTTTATGTACTAAAGTTTGTTATGAATCTTGAATGTTCCCAAACGTGACTAGAGGAATCTTGAAACCTTACTGATAGGTTTATTTCATTGTAAAGCATAAGCTTAAGAAACTGCGGCATGCAAGTGACCGATTCGATTCTCAGAATTATTCTAGTTTCAGTTGCGCCGAGCGTTATGTAAGCTTAATTCAACCCGCTACATCTATTCTTTTATAAGATTTTGATCACGTAACGAATATCGCAATTTTTACTCACCACAAACTTTCAAAATCGTAGCTTTACAGATGGCCACTCGACTCTTGTTTGTACCAGTCAATATGTCAACTGTTGTCCCTTCTTTTAACTCCACGGCGCCAACGACTTTCTTCTCTTTTACAACACTCACGCTTTTCTCGTTTTCCCATTGAACCACAATAAAAGCTATCTTTAGAAATGTTATACTAAGCAAAACAGTTGAGAAAAGCGATCAACCGATGAAAAGTACATTCAAAGATGAGCGCCAAATGGAGTCTTCTTTGTTTCCGATCACGGGCATGATCACGTGGATGTTTTAGGACTTGTCATTGGCTAGCAAAGTGAATCCGCTGGCTTGCCGATTGCAGTGTTAAGAGAAGCGCGCAACTTTATTCTGACTTCTCCGACCGGTCTTCTGCTTCTAAACGATGGATACCTTGGTGATTTTAATAATGATGTGAGCTCACTCTATGTCGAAATAATCCACAAGAATCGATCGTACTACAAATGCACGATTTGTGGCCGAAGGTTGTCGAGGAAACAAAGACTCGAAACTCACTTGAGTTGTGTACATGGCAAAGGTGAGAAATAACACAAGCCAATCACAGTTTTGAATGGGACCACAAATCGTCTTTTACCCTCATATTTATAAAAGAAGGATACCACATTCGGAAGTATAAGAGATACATAGATGATCCCAGTGTACCAGTACCTAAATCTACAAAGCTTGACCGCAGCAAGCGTTCAGCAACACGTTCCAACACCGCCATCTCGATTCCTCAGTCAGTCGTTTCCACTGAACTTAAAGCAGTATTGACAACAGAGTAGAGTGCGTCTTACAAAGGAGCAACATTTGTACAAGAGACAGGAGTAGCTATATGCGATTACAGAGGTGCGTTGGAACTCTGGTCCACAAATAGTTATGCACTGCCCGAAGTATAAAACAATTTTGTTGATAGCTGACAGACAGAGAAGAACAACAAGTAAACTTAAGAGCTGTTATTATTGAAGTGTGACTAGCACTTTTCATTTTTATATAAGAAGGACTTGTAATTTGCACCAAAAATAAAAAGATGTAAAATTTTTTTGGGAGATCCAGTGATTGGGACATTTAAGAAATTAAGTTATGAAAGGAAACTTGGTTGGTACTTCTCACTACTAACAAGTCTTGTTGACAAATATTTTCAGATCAGAGTTTCAAATAAAGTAAATTGAAGACGTCATATAAAAGGTGTTTTTCCTCAAAGGGAACATTGACTACCTCTGTCTTGTCTGCATGCCAAATGTTTGCAAAGTGTATGGATGATCCACAAGTATTGGAACTCTTACAAAAATGTTTTGTAAGAATAAAAACAGCAAAACAAATTACAGCAATTAGTCATGAAAATAGAGAAAAAAACTGAAAAAAAGCAGCAACAACAATCATGAAAAAAGAAAGATTAATTAGGTGTTGAATTTGTTTGTCTAAGGCATGAAATTTCTACTTAAAGTATTGTCAACAAAAAGTCTCTGACAGCGTTTGAGGCAACTGAGCTTGACTGCTCCAAGGTTTTCTAACAAAGGCAACCAGTAATGTAGGTTAGGGAAGTAAGATAACAATGTAATTATTGTTAATTATTGTGGAAGTTGGCAAATTTCCATTTCCATTTTTCCATAACTGACAGCTGGTTCATGAGAAAATCCATATTAATGTAAAGATTTACTAAAACTTAGTTTGAGTAATAAATTTCATGATCTTTAAGTTATAAACATGTACATGTATGTATATCTCTTGGTAAGTTTTGTATAGCATACCTTTTATTGAGCCAAAGTTTTAAGCCTCTGAAATTACTCTTTTTCTTAAAACCTTCACATTCAAGGTATTGAGAATTTCTTAGAATTTATGTGGACCTCAGGGTATTAAAATTGCCTCAAATTCAATTCCCAGAAATTCCCAAGAGTTCCACACTTCTTAAATTATAGGTAGTTTGTAAAGCTGAGAATTCCTAGGAATTCCTAGGGATTCCAAGTCCTCACAAAACTGGAGTCTTCCTTTCCCAGAAATTCCCAGTAATTCCAAGCTTTTTAAATCAGAGTTAATTTGCATAGTTGGGAATTTTTGAGAATTCCTAGGAATTCCAAGGAATTCCCAGAAATTACCAGAAAACTGGGAATTCAGTTTGCAAGGGTCATTTGCATAATTGGGAATTTTTGAGAATTCCTAGGAATTCCTAGGAATTCCTAGGAATTCCCAGAAAACTGAGAATTCAGTTCGCAAGGGATATTACAAGAAGAGGGTCACAATTTTCAGCGAAATACAGCTCAAGAACAGTGGAAATAGTTCCGAATTTTTTTACTCTAATTAAAAAGACAATCTTGAGCGGCATCTTATACTGAATTCTATAATTCAGCTCGTAGTCCGGTTTTTCTTTTCCATAACATTCCTGCAAACAATTACCTTTGGTGTCTGCCACAGCGAGGTTAGATAAACAGC
This sequence comes from Pocillopora damicornis, assembly GCF_964200805.1. Taxonomy (NCBI): domain Eukaryota; kingdom Metazoa; phylum Cnidaria; class Anthozoa; order Scleractinia; family Pocilloporidae; genus Pocillopora; species Pocillopora damicornis. The sequence goes on from NC_142683.1 coordinate 2,970,397, forward strand.
CAGCCAAGGCATGTTACAGCCTGACTCGATGCAAATGACAATGGATGAAAACTCGGAAACAAAACACTCACACATATGCCGCTTATGTACTTACCATTTCCACGAGTTTGCTTCCTGGGTCGACCACGTGATTTGGGTTTGGTACTTTAACCATCTCTTCATTTGTCAGGCCGCCCCAAGCACCCACCTCATTGAGGAGTTTGTGGCTATTTTGAAGCTCATCAGCAGTTCCTAAATGAAACACCAAGTGCATTTTTAAACTCCAGTAGATGTCTCTAAAATATCCTCTCAGTCCCTCAGGTAATTCTTTAGGGGATGTTTTTATCTCGCATTCTTTGGCAAGCGGTATTAAAATCTCTTTACACATTTCCTCGACGTCACCCTCTATCCTTCCCTGTAAGGCTACAATTCCTCCTGCAACTCGGTTTCTTATGTACTCAACCTCCATTATGATACAAGAGGGATCCTCGAGAGTCGAACTGTGCCAAAAACCTCAAAGCGTTTTGCAGCAAAGCAAGAATATATGTAGATTAGAATTATTCACTTTAAGGCAGGCGTTCACCCTCCGTCAGTTCTAGGCGTGCTAAGAAATTTTACGCCTCAATAAATGAAGAAGAGCTCCTAACTTAGTTCAGGAACGCGCCTTAAGTCGAAGAACGAAAAATCTGCTCCAGTGAGTGGGAACGAAAGCCGGAAGTCTTAGTCGGCAAGAAGTCACAGGCTGCAGCAAAACGCCTGCTTTTTTTCTCAGTTTTACTTGAAGCTATCATTATTCTCAGATTATTCAAAGCTATGAAAATAAGATCACACAAAAGATAGCCTTAATATTTGGCCATAAAAGGCATAACCTTTTGTCTAGCTGTTACCCGATATAATGTTGCGTCATGAGATGCCCTAGTCAATCAATCAATCAATCAATCAATCTATCAATAGATATGACGAGGAACAGAAAACTTTATGGAAATTTTTCAAAAACGTTCCTTATGGCAGCTCAAACCGATAATTATCGGTATTCCACGAGAAATCTGGATCTTACCGTAGGTTTTGATAAAACACTAAACGGGAGTTTTAATCACAGACACATAGTTAGCCCCACACTAACATTCAAGGATAGAATTCCAAGCGATGTTCGACGTACAGGACAGCCGTCGGTAGGCTCCTTCTAACTTGTTTTATTAGTTTAAATTTTATCGTAGTATGCTGGTGAAAATTAGGCTAGGGTCTCATGGTACAGACTTAAAGAAGTTGTGTGTAGCACAACCATAAATATCACTATTACCTTAACTGTTGACGAAGGACCGAAAAACTCAATATGTTCCCTGAACTAAAAATGTTTAGGAGGATGTTTTGCTAATTGGGCCTCTGCGAATGAGGTGGTTAATTAATGACTCAAAATGTTATTGTTTTTCTTCGGCGATATGTATTTTGGAAACGTTACCAAAACATGATGTCAGTTGCTTCGAAAGGCAGGTGAGGTTCAGCTGTGATCTGATAAGGTGTTATGTTACGTTCTTGTTGAAGAGATGCTCCAGTTATGACGAGGAACTTTAAGATTTTACGAAACTTTATCAAACAAGGTCCTTATGGCAGCTCCAAATGATAATTATCGGTATTCCAAAGAAATTTGGTTCGAACCGAGGGTTGTGATCAAAAACTTAACAGGAGTTTTAATCAAAGACCTATGGTTAGCCTCTCACTAACATCCATGTTTAGGATTTTAAACGACGTTTCACGTACAGAACAGCCATCGTAGCATAGCCGGAAATTCCGAACCAAAGTGGGTGGTGCTTATTTCTGTCACGCGCCAGCACACATGACAGCCTGTCAAGGGAGCTAGCATGTGATTGGTCCATCTGTTAATATAAACACTTTAGTTAAACCAAATTGGCGTCGCGCGAGAATCTTTCGAACAGGTATTTTTTTTAAGTTAAATGCTACTTCATTCGCGGATGCCGACTTTGTCCAGCCAAAGAAATTAATCTAGAACAGAAGATCGACTTATTGGAAAGTCGAAAGGCTTGTCGAAAGACAGGAAACAGATGAAACGGTAAGTGTTTGGCCGTAGTGCGTGTCTTCGCACGTGATCGCTTGTGTTTATCTATTTTTAACTGAATTCAGTCGAAATCAGCACAGGCTTTTTTTTGCCTTTCATTTAATTAGGTAGAGTACTTGGTGCAATGGAAGAGCTACTTGCCTTACGAAGCCTCGTGGGAGCCAGAGGAGGGTATCTTACCTCGATGCGAGGAACTATTTAACAGGCCAAGCCCAGACGTTGCAATAATTCCAGAAAATGTGTGTTCTTTTAGGGTGGCTGTCGAGCGGCACTTGAAATCGTGGTCACTTTTGCCTGCAAGGTTATTTTTTCGGGAATGTTTTTCGTTTCTTTTTGCTGGTAAGGGAGTGTCGAGGGAGAGACGGACATTTTTTGAAAAAGATGATTTCAATGCTGTTTATTTTCCTCTTGGGTGAGATTCCTGGGTGGATTCTCATGGCCAAGGAATGAAGGTTTTTTTACCCTATGACGGTTAAAACGTATATTTCTTGGTCCCCAAAGAAGTATGAAATGGGTATGGGTGGGATTTCTACTTTGTTACCAAGGACATATTAGGGGAACATTTCTTTTAATTTTACTAAAGTGGCTCTAAATGATTGAGTCATGAAGAGCTACTGAAATAAAATTAATTGTGGTAATTGAACTGAGCAGAGTGCAATTTGGTCTGTAATCATACAGGTGATTTCAGAATAAAAGAAATATTCTCCTAATATGCTCTTTTCAGATAAAATAAAATTATGACTTTTGCATGAGACAGTGGAAAATATTCTACACAAATTTTGAGATGGATATGCCAAGTGTAAGTGGTCAGTAAGAGCATTTAATTTCAGGTGTGCATTCAGCTTTCTTAGTATGTACAACTTTGTTACAAGTGTTCATTCAACTCTACTCAACTCAACTCTAAAAAGGCACAAACGGTTGAAGTGTACTTTCATCTGTGAAAGTGTACACTCAAATCTGTATATTTTTACTAATTGTTGGCTGTGTACATAAATTTGCTAGTGTACACTCAAATCTGTTGAGGCACATTGCTTTGTAAGTGAACATACATCTTTGTAAGCATACATTTCACCTGCCTCAGTAACTGTTCATTCAACACCGAATGCAAATATGAAAATTTATATTAAAAAGAGTATGCGCTCCACTGTGTTTTTGCCGTCATGATGAAGTTATTCATATTTTGATTTTGGGGAAGCCATACTACCATGTTCTCGTTGTGGATTGAGAGGATTTGTAGTTGAGAAGTCTATAGAAAAACTATCAGTACTGTTAGGGTCTTTGAGTTTCAAAAGCTGGAAATCCAAGCCAATCATTTCTACTAGATCAAGTGCCTTCTGTTCTGGAGTCTTTAGTTCTTTTAAGTTTCTGTTTGTGCTTGTTTTGTTTTGAGGTCAGGAATTCCAGCTCCTCTGTGAATCCCCAAGTGTTAATTCTGTAACCTGTCAATGTACTTAGTTGTTGATTTTCATTGTTCAGTTTTCTTGTTCTTTCCTTTTCTCTCGCATAATCTTTTTCAATCTCTGAAAGGATTTCTTTGGCCAGTTTCTCCTTTCCTTCCTCGAGATTTCCATATTTTGCTTTCCAGTTACAGATTTCTTTTTCAAGTTTTGACTAAATGGCATACAGATCTACTTCCCACTTCTCTACCGAGATCACTTTACTTTTCCAAATACTCAGCCTACGCAATTTTTCCTCATGTCTCTTTCTGTTTTTACAATTTCCTTTTCTGTTCAGAATGTGATTTGTGATTGAAGCCGCAAAACAGAGCTTTGAAAGTCGGCCTTCAATTCAATCACTCTCTCAACTGATCTTTAACGCATGGCCAGGGATGATTCCATTTAACATGTCAATGTATGCAATGCTTGAGGTTCCGCTTTTTGAATTTGTGCCACTGTATCAGCGCGGTATTCTTAATTGCCAGCGAGAACACAACTTCATCACCACCTTCTCGTTGTTTTGTTCGCAAATATATACGAGGAGGATCACGGACCGGGTAGCGATCAGACATATTTCATTCTTGTTTTGTTTTGTTTTTTTTCCGCGGGAAACCAATAAAAATTTTTGAAATTTCCTCGAAAAAGGCTTGTTGCACCGAGCCTTCAGCCTCGTATTTACCCCCTGTAGTCACCAGTCTTGGCTGTCATTAAGCTGTTGGTATTAGAATGGTGATCATCTCAACACAGCATTTAGTACGAGCAAGAGAGGCTTTCAATACTGTTTTTTTCCGCGCAATCGAAGTAAGATTACTGTTCGTGGATGCGTTCGTATTTGCTGAAAGAAGGCTAAAAAAGGCGCAATATTTTCAGGGTTTACAAAGTCCGATTTGTCGTAAATGTGGAATGACACCTTTGAACTTAAATAATTTGATTGGGATGGATCGATACCAGGAGAGGATTTGCGAGTTACTATATCACGGGCGACGAGTCGGGGAAGAAGAAGAGACCGAAATACGAGTGGCCATGGGGGAAACAAAACTAATACTTCATATAGAGACATATCAGTTATAGTTGCGGAAAACAATAGAGTTCTAAAGCCGAAATATCCACAGTATACTTCGCTAAATAAAATGTCAAGCAATTTTTCAAAAGTGTTGATGGCACATATATGTTTTCCTGCTGTAATAAACAATGGAGGCATCGGAAAAGACATCGGTGGCATTCGGAAAGGCACTAAGAAGAATTATATTTACGTTTTGTAACTTGCAAGAAACAATCGTGTTGTAAAGCCAAAATGTTACCAGGTTGTACTTCGCTGCTTAAAAAGTGAAGCAATTTTCCAAACGCTTTGACTGGAATAATATTTTTACTTCTATATTAACCAACGAAGGCATCGGGAAAGGTATCGGTGACACTGGGAAAGGCATCAAGAAGAATGATATTTACGCTATGTAACTTGTTGTACAACGAAAAAAGGTATCTTGACTTGTTTAAGGCGTTAATCACAGTTGGTTTGCTTTTCAGTTGAATTTTGCAATCTCGACTTTTGATTCCGGAAAAATGAAAAGCTAAGCAACTCTAAAAAAATTCCGTCCTAGATTTTTATATTTTTAGAGTCATTAATAAGTTTGTATCCACAGCCTTTAGATAAGATATTTCAAATTTCCATCAGCTGTAGTTCTTTTAGTGTTTATTATACATATTCAATTGCATCATTCCAGGTGAAAAAGGCATGTGGGAAAACACTGAGCTTCGAGAAACAGCCAAGTTAAGTCTAATGTGTTTACCATGCTTAAATATTGATAATCAGTGCCACTCGTTTAGGAGACCTTTTTTCAAAAGATCCGGACGTTAAAATAATTCTGTTTTCCGTTCGAAGTGCTTTTTTTCCTATTCAATTCAATAAATAAACTCGGGATGAAAACTTAACTTTCGAACCGAACGGCAGGTAAAATGTTGTGTTGGTGTCTCTGTCCCCCCCCCCCCCCCCTCCCACGTCTCTTTGAAAGGTATATCCAGACAACCTGCATGGAAAAACTGACCATAGCCATCGCACCAGATTTTAAAAAAATATATTTAAAACTGAACTTGTGAGCAGCACTCTGCGAACTGTAGTTGCAAAATTTCTTTATTCTCCGACGCGTTTCGTCTAACTGCCGTAGACTTCTTCGGGGAGTTTTACAAGTTAACACTATTTGTAAACACCTTTATTTGTAAGCCATAGTTCGCGGCTACACGGGGGCCAATGATCATAAAGGCTTGGCCGGACCTACGAATAGGAGCAGGTGAAGTTGCGAAAAATTTGGAAGTTTTTTGGGGCAAGGTGGGAGAATTCATTTGGGGACCACGGTTTTGGTTTTCTTTTTTCGTCCCACAAGTCGCACGTCGCGCAGCAAGTTTAAAAACGTAAATACAATTCTTCTTAGTGCCTTTCCTGATGCCACCGATGCCTTTTCCAATGCCTCCATTGTTTATTGCAGCAGTAAAAGATGTATGTGCCATCAACACTTTTGAAAAATTGCTTAACATTTTATTTAGCGAAGTACTGTTGATATTTCGGCTTTACAACACTATTGTTTTCCGCAACTATAACTGATATGTCTCTATATGAAGTATCAAATTTGTTTCCCGCTGACCACTCGTATTTCAATCTTTTCTTCTTCCCCGACTCGTCGTCCATGATGTAGTAACTCCCAGAGAATTTCGGCTGAGTTAAGATGTTCAGAGTGGCATTTACGAAGGTAGGCGCCATTTTGTGTGCTTTTAAGGGGATTTCTTCTGAATAAAACGCTGCAAGTAATCACCAAGAAAACCGCAACGAGTGTTTGATTTACCAAAACAAAGTAATTCTGTAGTGAAAGTACTGATGAGTATCATTCAAACTGGCATTGAGATGGTGGGGTTACGTCCATTATACGAATATTATAAACAGGTTTTATGCGAATCCCATACTGATCCTTCTATTCTTCAGCAAGTTTAAAAGATCGTTAAATTTTAAGTCTTGTGGACTATTGCGCACGCACGATTCCGAATTTCCGGCTATGGGCTCCTTCTAACTTGTTGTATTAGTTTAAATTTTATCGTACTATACCGGTGAAAATAAGGCAAGGATCTTAGAGTACAGACTTTAAGAAGTTGTGTGTAGCATTACCATAAATATCACTATTACCTTTGCTATAGACGAAGGACCGAAAAACTCAATATGTTTCCTGAACTAAAGAATTTTACGGGGACGTTTTGCTAATTGGGTCTCTGCGAATGAGGTGGTTAATTCATCAAAATGTTATTTTTTCTGCGGCGATGTGCTTTGGAAACGTTACCAAAACATGATGTCAGATAAACTGAAACATTCGTTGTCATGATCAAGCTGATTTCTAATTTCTTTTTAATTGTATTTCACAAAATTTCAGAGAAAAAGGTTTAAGAGATCTATCGAAAGAGAACAAGATGAAGAAGCAGGAGGAGGTGACATGGCTTGGAACTCTAAAAAACAATCTTCCCGTGCACTGCTGCAATTTAAATCATATACACAGGTAGAAATTAAAATTACATGTTACAAACAGTTACGCTTTTATTTAATACTGTATTTTACCCCGCTCAGTGTTCATCAGTGGAGACAAAAGGTTCAGGGCTCCTGCTCGGTTGTTACGAAAATAAAGCAACCACTTCAGCTTTACTGCCGATAATCCTATGAAAGTACAGTCGGGCCTCGATTATCCGGACTATTTGATTATCCGGACTTTTTTCTCTGGTCCCAATTTTTTCATGAATATTAATTAGTTGTGATCTTGAAAACTCAAAGTCGCAAAAAGCCCAATAATCCTCTCAAAAGACTGTTGAAACGGCGTATTACCTTGGGCGCTTTTCAAATTCGAAAGTGCGACGAAACAAATATATATTCCGATACGTTCAGCTGATAAGTGATTGGCTCAATTGTTTTGTTGCCAAGGGAATTTCATGCTTGATTAGTTCCTTCCGCGTGGGTTATGTAAACACACGAGCGATCGATCGTAAATTCAAATCAAAAGCGAAGCGAAAGCGAGCCGTTCTATCGATTAAAGATAAACAGATAGTCATTTCACGTTTGGATAAAGGAGAGAAAGGAACAAATTTGGCTCAAAAATCTGGCATCAGCGAGCAGCAGATCTCAGACATACGGAAGAACAAAGACAAGATCCTAAAATTTTTTGACAGCATCGAGACAAGCGAAGGATTAAAACGAAAGTCTCCGAAGCTGAATAAAGCCCTGTACGCCTGGTTTATTCAACAAAGATCTACTGGGACGTCGATTTCAGATCCGCTTCCTCAAGAGAAAGCTACGCAGTTAAACACAAAGACGGTCGATCGCGAATTCAAAGCGTCATCTGGCTGGCTAGAAAAGTTTAAAACACGGGAACCTCGGCATTTAAGGCGAGAAACTTTCAGCAGCAGAATAAACTGTTGAACCATTTCTACAGAAACTGCACAAAGTGATCGAGGAGAAGAATCTGATCCCCGAACAAATCTACAATGCCGACGAGACTGGACTTTTGTGGAAGTATTCACCGCAAAGAACTCTTGTCTCCTGACGCGAAAAATCTGCTCCAGGATTCAAACAAGCAAAGGATCGTTTAACTGTGCTAGGCTGTACAAATGCTACTAGAACTCACAAACTAAAACCCATTCTTATTGGGAAATCTGCGAAGCCGAGATGCTTTAAGCATGTTATCATGGATGCGCTTCCCGTGATCTACAAGTCCCAAAGAAATGCCGGGATGAATTCGGAGATATTAGCCGAGTGGTTTAAGAAAGACTTTGTGCCATCTGTAAAAATTCACCAACGCTCACAAAACATCCGTTGTCCAAAAGTTCTGCTGTATAGACATCTGCTCATCCAGATGAGCTCAGCAGCCGCGATGGTTCGGAAACCTGCCTGTTTCTTCCTCCGAACACGACCTCCCTGATTCAGCCAATGGATCAAGGAGTCCTGCAAACGATGAAGAATCGATACAAGAGAAAACTTCTTCAGAAAGTAATTTGCAGTCAAGACATTGATCAAACTCAAAGCACTAAGGACATCGTTAAGCTTCATTCTGTGAAAGATACACTCTATATGCTTTCAGATGCTTGGTACGAAGGAAGCCCGGAATCTATTTGGAAGGCTTACGATAAACTGAGAATTCATTCGGACAACAGCGAGTCAAATTCGCAGCCCGAATTCAGAGAGGATAATATCGCTGAGTCCATGGTCGAAATGTTGGAAAATGTACAGCAACTTGACAATGAGGGAATGCCTAATTCTCGCGATGTGGAAAACTGGCTTAATCTGGAAAACGAGCTCCCAACTTCACCGCAAATGTCTGATGAAGAGATGTTAGCCACCGTTGTCGGAGATTCGACGGAAAGCGAAAGTGTATGTAGCGATGAGGAAGATGAGGGCGAGGACGAGAAACTGGTATCGACTAAAGAGGCCGCGCAATGTTTCAAAAAATGCTTGTCGGGGATGGAATCACAGAACGCTATTGACCCTGTGTAGTTTTAATGCAGCTAACATGAATGATGGACTTCGCAATGCGATCAAGCTACAAGTCTTTGAAGCAAATAAACATGCTTGAACATTTTATACCTTTGTAAATACCTGAACTGAAGGTTTTTATTTTTAAATACATACAGGCTGTGTAGATTTCACAATTAAAATGGTGTTTTCTGTGCAGTATACCTTTTGTTTACATTTCTACCTATTAATATTCATATTGTCGATTATCCGGACTCTCGATTATCCCATAGTTAGTAGAGGAGACTCTCTAGGTCTCCTCTACTAACTATGATTATCCGGACTATTTACCAAGGTCCCGACGAGTCCAGATAATCGAGGTTCGACTGTATTGCAAACATGTCAAGTTCACAGAACACGCCGGAACCCTCTGCTTTTTTAATGACATGACCACTCACTGTGCATGAGTATTTGGATCACACAGCGTTTCTGGGAAACCAGGGAATAAAGATTTAATAAAAATCTTCTCGATATGATGAGTACTTGATATGCCACAAGGACGTGACTCGTTTAAAACGACATTCGTTCGAATTACATGTGCTCGTTCGAATTACATGTGCTCGTTCGACTCGTGAAACGAGACTGGTTGGGAAAGCGAAACTTGTTCGTGAAACGGACAAACGACACGTCCTTGTGGCATATCGAGTAGTCATAGGAGCCCATAATGGGCTCCTGGTAGTCATCATATCGAGACGATTTTTATCGAGTCTATATACTCTGGTTTCCCAGAAACGCAGAGGGGTCTGAGTATTTTTTTCATGGCAAAAGCTGTAGCGAACGCACCGACAAATTTCAGAACGGTTACACGAACCATACAATTTCTTCGTAACCAGTGGTTTCTGATTAACTTAAATTACACTACAGCCAACTACCGACAACAATAATTACGATCACAAAGCGAAACATGAAACGGCAAAAGACAACGCAAAACGTACCTGACGGTTTGGATAGAAGGAGTACACGAGATGCAGCAAAGAAACGAGCATAGCACGACAAACTGCATAACATTACTGTTCTTTTCGCGCCAAAATTTCAATATATGTATAGGGGACTGAACATAACATAAACGGTTGGCCTTAAATTTGTTGTAGCAAAAGCAAAGAAATAATACATCAATATAATACCAGCAGAAGATCTGACTAGAATGTCAAGCTCCTTTAGATCGTGGAAAAAAAAGTGAGAGTACATACCAGGGTGGGGTAATGTAAAGATAAGCTTTGCAAGCATTTTTACCAGCGTTGTTTTTTTTCCCACTGGCGGGACCCGTTGCCCCTCTGACAAAAATTCTCTCCGTAGCAAGATCTCCTCAAAACATTTTTATTCCTTGTAATACAATTAGGCTTCCCAAAAAAATATATTACAAAACGAGGACTGCACTGGAGGTAACTTTCAATGCCAATTCATGCATGGTATTAACTCTTGTATATTACTTATATGATTCTAGGAAGAACTGAGGAAAATTTATGGAAAAAGAACAGAGAGAATTGTGGAAGTGACCTTTGGTTCTGAGGTGGGTATATATTGAGATTAAATGCAACATGCGCACATGGCATGTGCATATATCCCCGTCCCCAAGGGGACGGATGTGCACAGTCTAATAAAGAAGTGCCAGTTCTAGAGGGATGCTGAATTTTTTCAGCACTAGTACATTTCTTGTAATATCCGCCGTGTAACTCAGTTTTTCTACCCCGTGATCTAATGTCTATTTCTTCTATAATAACTGGTCTAAAAGAAGCTCGTAACGAAACCAGGACTACTAAGATGCAAAGATCTGAATACTTTACTGAAAAAACTCTATGGTACACTGACCTAAAATAATCTGTAGAATACTAATCTTATGCCATCTGACCTGCTTAGCTAGCAATAGGAGAAAGTTAAGAAGAAGGTAAAGGTATGCCTCAGTTAGGCTTTCTGAAATCCTTCGCAGTCCGGTTTTGGCTCATGTTTAGTGTATTTTCCTCGCTCCGAGCTCAGCTTTCGAAGCTCAATTTGAAGACAAGTCTAGCCTCTCAGAAAGGGTAAATTACTGTCACTTTCTATGGTGTAATGACCCGATTAGTTCTTACCATCTAATTTACACTAGCGCAAAAACTCTACTCCATTTCAGAGAAATATCTGCCTCATAGAAAAATAGAGAGCTATTAAAAGTACGGGCAAAAGATATGAACGCTGTCGGCTGTAAGCCTACATAAATATCTTCGTTTGCAGTTCCCAAAATGACGTTGCCCCATTTCACTCTATTATTTGGCTTCAACATTTTGGCTCAGCTTTGGTATAAGAACCTGTTACGTTCACAAGTGACGTGACGAATTAAAAACAGTAGAGACTAGGAAAATAATAGTGGCAAAACAAAGACAAACTTTACATGTTCTTACACCGAAGTTAGCCTGATATTTTTTGTATGTTCAGCAGGATTCAGAGTCCAGTGAAGAAGAAGAAGGAATCAGCGAGGAGGAGTTCAAGAAGACAGAAGGATGGAAGCTGCTCAACGAAGCCCTGGATGCACGCACTAATTGCTCAAAATCAGGAATCCACTGGGGGCCGGGAATCAAAAAATAAAACTACATGGAAACCATGCACTTTTTACAGTTTTTATAGGCCTTGTTTACAATCTTTTATTGCCTGTATAGACTCAATGAGCACGATACATATATCTTTAAATCATTATTAAGCTTAGTTACTGAATATAGCAACTGTTGTTAATTAATGCATACACCCCGATTTACACACACATTGGCAAAAAAAAGATAGCTGAGATGAAATCGTCCTGTATTATTATTATTTTTTCATTTTTAACGTAAATATAGATGAAATACAAGTCAAGTGAGGACATTATTCAAACTTCTGAAAGCTTGCTATGGGGAAAGTGCAATTCACAAATTAAAGTTCCTTAAAACTAGACTTTTATAGGTGCTTTCTCTTCATCTGATCAATCATTGGCTTTCATTAACAGCTTTAACCTTTCTGTCGGTGTTTAAGAGTCTTCCCTCGCGGATCTCTTCCTCTTCACTTGTATCTGAATCCTGATCAAAAGTGATGAATCTTCACTCAGTGAAACAAATAATATCTACCGCCAACTACTTTTTTTAAGAGGATAGGTACACAAAATTAGGGAATTCTGTTGAGTTTTTAATGATTATTTCTACAAACTTCAACATTACACAGCAAGAGCCTTTTAATGACAAAATCATTGGTACATAAGAAAATGTATTCCGAGCATCACGATAATGAGACTTTCCCATGAATTGGGATTGTTATTGGTAAGATGAAAAGTGGCACAGGTTCATTGCTGTGGAGAACCCAGTGGCAGTGACTCCGTTTGCGCCATCTTTTATAAACATTTGACAGATAACTTAAAAGAGTATCTAACTATATAGGCCTTCACTCTCTATTCTTCTTAGTTTCACAATGAAAAACTTTCTTATCAATAGACAGTCCTTAAAAACAAGAAAAGAACAAACTAAGTTTTTTTTGTTTCGTAGTAACAGCAAGTTTCTGTTCCACCCTTCACTAGTAGCTTTTTAAGCATCCGGGGTCTGAAGGAAAAACTTTATTTGTTTGATTTTTTTGTATTATTTTTGTTCTGTGAGGTTGTTTTTTGTTGCTTGAGAGAATATTGATACGAGATAACCAAAAAAGTCGTACGAGGACACCTATTGGAACGCAGCAGGCATTACCACCCAAAGTTGCTTGAAAAATTAACTATTGAAGTGTATCTTGTCAGAAAAAAGTCACGAATTCGAGAATTCTTATCTCTTCAATAAGCATATTTTGTTTAGCAACGAACTTGAACTTTTTTCTCGACGTGGTTTGAAGATGTATGCACGCATTTCTTGCCTATGCTTTACCATTGTGAGATAAACCTGTCAGCGGTATATCACCTGGTTTTTTGGTAAGTATGTCATGTATAAGGTGTAGTTTCTCGTATCTTCTCCAATAAGCCTATGATCTTTCTACAGAGGCTTTTTCACTTTTCAGCGTTGAGTTAACTTTAATTTGCTCAACCGAATACGCGGGGATGGGAGTTCAAGCATTTTTTCGCTGGCTAACAAAGAAATACCCGTCGATCGTTGTCCACTGTGTAGAAGAAAAGGTGAGTCGATGGAAGGATTGATAGCCGAGCTTGTTGTTGATCTAACTACACGTGTTTGAGATTTACTCTTTGAGCCGGTATTTTGCGGTCTTTCTGCCTTGTTGCTATGATAGTCAATTAAATAAAGTATTAATTCATTATGATCAATGTAGGAAGGCCGTTTAAATAGAGATCAGTGCCAACTGTTTGTCAAACAAAACACTTTAAAATTGAGATTTCTCATCTCACGGACTCGGAAACAGTCCTCTTAAGATAGTGAAAGCACGTTCTCAAAGTGAGAAAGCTGACTTGATCGAGGATCAAAACTTGAGCACAGGGTTTTTTGTTCATTGAATTAATGTACGATTTTCTTAAATTAGGAAGTTTATATATTGGATTGCTAATAAAGAACTAGTTTATGTTACAGTGTGCATGTATCTTCTATACCTCTTCTAAAAGGACCAATTTCGTGTTTTTATTAGTGATCAAAGTGGTAGGGAAAGGCAAAATAATAATTTGGTTTTATCAACTGAGGATAATGTATATTGGCCACTGTATAGAGATTCTAAAGCTGATTTTTCGACAGTTACCCCTTCATTGATTGCTCTGATGAAGTGCTAATGCTTGAAATGGCAGTTTTAGAATCTGTTTCCTGTGGCTAATAAACATTACCAACCCAGTTTATAAAACCAAATTATCTAGTAATCTAGTTCACCAATGCAGGACCACGGTTTCTTTAGAAACTTGAACACCTAATCCACTGAAGGAAAAATTGCTTGCATAGCACCATAGTCCAGAAATTTTGGTCTGCAAAATGAACATTTACCTTATTTTTTCACCATCCTAGGGACGTGAAGTTGATGGAGTTAGAGCACCAGTGGACACAAGTTTACCAAACCCCAATGGCTATGAATTTGATAACTTATACCTGGACATGAATGGAATCATTCATCCTTGTTGTCATCCTGAGAGCAAGTAAGCAGCAATTTTTATATTTAAGCTAAGTGTGGCCTATTCTGTATGAGTATATCCTTGATTTGGGAGATTAGAGCAAATGGGAACAAGTCTTAATGTGATTTCTCTGTTGTATTGTATGGTTGTATTACTTCTCCTCCTCTTTCTTTCCTCCTGCGTAACTATTGTTGTTACTGGTTAACTCTCTCTGTACTGTAGGTGTACTTTTTGCATACATTAAGTAAAAGAAATGAACATTTTATAATTTATTTCCAGGCCAGCCCTAAAGAATGTAGATGAAATGATGGTGGCTATTTTTGAGTACATTGACAGGTACTTTTTTTAAAATTTATTTTTACCCCTGGTTGAAGAGATGCACTGTGTACATAACTTGTTTTACCCAAGGACACAACAAAATGACCTGGTCACAAACCCAGACCTCTAGAACAGAAGCCTGGTGCGCTGACCATTAGGCCACCACATCTCTTGTTCAGGGAACACTCTGTAAAATTTACTCTCGGTTAATGCGCATGTTGCAAATGGAGGCTAGGTGCCCGAGAGACCTGGGGGCTGAAACCACAATAGCACCTTGAGGCACTTAAACACCAGATTGGCCTGCCCAACCTGCAATCAAGCCACAAGTGTCCTACACCAAGCTCCCTATGAGCACTGTCACACAAGAGCCAGATGGCTGAGTGGAGGAAAACATGGATAAAGAAATGAATCAAGAGATAAAAAAAATAATAAATAGAAATAAACCCTGCAGTTAGGGTTGGGGGGGACAAAATGCCAAGATCCAAAATCTTCAAGGACAACAACACCACAACATAGAAGAGTGATTATAATGCGAGCACATGGTAGAACAACACATGCACTTATAAGGTATACCACTGGATAAGGACAGCCTCAAGGTCCCTATGACCACAGTATTGCACCAAACAGAATGCAACCAATGCTGCATGAATGCTAACAGCCAATCAAGACATTTATCAAACACCTCAAAATGCTACTGACCATATTTGCTCTTAGTTGTTATCTATGGCATATTCCATTTAACTATATTTAACCATTACCCACAACAGTCAATTTCTACTTTTTTTTTTGTTTTTTTTTTTACAGAATCTTCTCTATAGTAAGACCCAGAAAGTTGCTTTACATGGCCATTGATGGAGTGGTAAGAGGCACTTTGCCAGTATATTTATTAATCTGTTATAAAATATACATTTTTTAAAGATATATTTTGCTTATTTATGATAATATTTATGCAGGCTTGTCTTTAATTTTTTCATTGCAGGCTCCAAGGGCAAAAATGAATCAGCAAAGATCTCGTCGTTTCAGAGCATCTAAAGAAACCAAGTTAGTAATGAAACAGTAACCCAATTAGTGCAAATGTTTGCACACTACAGATGAAAACATAATGGCAGGAAATGCTAAATTTAACCTTTTTTAGGGAAAAAGCAGAGGAAATGGCAAAAATTCAAAATGAATTGATGGAAAAAGGTATTTGAAATGATACTTAAATGTATATTACTTTCTGTTCATGGTACTTATTTTTATGAGCAACGAACTTATCAGAATTGGAAATGATGTATCATGTCCAAAGTTGCTCATGATTGTCTGATCAGACAAGTGAGGTCATGTTTTCTATATTCCAAATGGAAAAGTTACCCCTCCCAGATGTTCAGACAGGCCAAGTTTCATGCAGTTTGGAATTGCACACTTACACATTTTATAACTTTCTTCTGTAGGAGCCCTTTTACCACCAGAAAAAGAAAAAACTGAACACTTTGACAGTAACTGTATTGCACAAGTAAGTGTAATTGTGTAAAACTGGTTCTGGTTGTCCATTGTGGTGAAGTGCAATAGTCACAATTAGATCATTATTATTTGTCGTATTCAGTATTAAATAGTCATTTACCAGTGTGGATTGAATTTGTCTGCATACTGCCAGTCCTCTTCAGGCAATGAGGTTGGTGTGATTGTTGGCATGCTGTGATTAATGATTCTTAACCCTTCAACTCCCGTGAGTGACCAAGACAGAATTTCTCCTTACAATATTAAGCAGACAAGTGATGAGAATAAAGAAAAATATCAACTAGGGGTTATAAGTTGATACAATACCAAATTCTTCAAACTAACATCACCAGAACTGTATGGCAGACAGCAAGGAGAATCAACAATGAGATCTTGGGAGTTAAATGGTTAACAGATGTTATTGGTATATTTTGTATGTTACAAGGATGACATCTGTAAATCATGCCTTTTACCTGTGTATGAGATAACTGTGATTGTGAACAAAAAGGTTTAACCCTTTAACTCCTATGAGTGACCAATACAGGATTTCTCCTAACAACATTAATACAGTGGCAAACAGACAAGTAATGAGAATGAAGAAAAATATAAACTAGGGATTATTAGTTGATCCAATACCAAATTCTCCAAACTAAGATCATAATTATATGGCAGACAGTAATGAGAATTACTAATGAGATCCTAGGAGTGAAAGGGTTATATCATTCCAAAGTAGGTGGTTTACAATTTTGTGCTTCACTCTATGATCTGAATAGGCTGATGCTTGGACAGAAATGAGTAAATTTTCTCTGTCATGCTCTTGATTCTTTCATGATTCTAGTGGAAAACAGAGATGGTGGACTTGCTCACTAGATGTGTATAATTTATGGTCCTGAGTGAAGATTGGCAATCGTTTATAACTGGTTGATGTTAGACTATACTGTTATATCACTGTTATATCATGTACTTCAAATGTGTATTGGACTGAGAAAATTCTCTGAGTGCGAATTTTTCTTTGTTACAGGGGACAGAGTTCATGGCCAATTTATCCATATGTTTAAGATATTACATTGCTGATAGATTAAATATGTTTTTTGAAGTGTTCTACAAACAACAGAAAAGAGACTGTTGAAGATATTTTTCTGCAGAGTATTGAAAAGTATTCATGGCCTTCAAGAATACGAACTGACCATGGAGGAGAAAATCGTGGATCCGCAGTTATTGGAACTTCTACTCGTAACCAGAGAATAGAGCGTTTATGGCGAGACATGTCTATGTTTCGGTAATGTGTTTTACTACACTTTCAAATCCATGGAGGAATCTGGTTTGCTTGATGTCACCAACCCCCTACATTTGATTGTTCTTCATTATGTCTACTTGCCCAGAATTAATGCTGCAATTGATAGTTTCGTTGAGGCCTGGAATAAGCACCCCATAAGAACTGAAAGAAATTTGAGTCCGGAACAAATCTGGTCCAATGGAATGATAGACAGAGTCAATGGAAGACTTACTGCAGTAGTTGATGTAAGAAGTGATGCTAACATCAGTGGGCATGAGCATGAGTGGTACGGTTTTGACCCTGATGCACCACCACCACCTGATGATGGTCTATCCACTGTCAAAGTCAATGAAGTGGATGTAGATTTACTAGATAACATTATCTCTGGGCTGTCAAATGAGATCAACCCCACTTGAGAAATCCAGTGCTTTTGCCATAGATATGTTCCAGAGGGCACTTGAATTTCTAGAAAACTAGCTTTCCAAGCATAGTTCTCAATGAATACTTACAAAGGCTACTTTGGGCTATGTGATGATAACCAATACCTACGAGACATGCCTGTAGGGAATCATCTCACACATAGCTGTATTCAACAATGACAAGGTTAAAATGCCGATGTGTTTTTTTTTTTCAAATCACTATGATTTCTTGCAGGAGGGTATCTTAAGGGCGATTAAACACTGAATTTGTGTTTTATCAATCTATCTTTTGGAGGAAAAACTGATGGCACCTCACATACCCGTTTTGAATTTTTCTGTTATGATTTATGGTAGATTGGAACATCATGCAACCTGAACTTGCTTAAAATTATCATGAAACTCAGATAGCTAGGTAATGACCATGAAGCACTGGTTTTCTTACAATGACCAGTCCCAGCCACCTTTCAGATATATTCTTTTTTTTTTGGATGAAGTCCTCCAAACTGAGGCATCACCCACTCAAACCAGCTGACCCATCCCTATCTCTCCACCCCTATTCTAAAACTCTGTTCCATTTTTAATAATTTGCTCATGCAAAGTATTTTAAGAAGAAAATGAGAGTTCATGTTAATCCACTTATTTCAATACTTATTAAAGAGCAAGTCAAAAAAGATTCACATTTCTTACTTGGTCCTTTGTGTGTTATTTTCAATAATAAAATCAGAAAATGAACTTTTTGTGGGACAAAACATTACAAATTTAAGACTATCATTCCTAGGAATCAGCACTGAACATAAACATCAGTTATTCTGCTAGGAAAGGTAAAAAAACTAAATTTATCAATGAATTAAACAACACAACATTGAAAAAGGGAGATACTGAAAAGCAGCACCAACATTGGTTTTGTGTGTTCTTACCACTTTAAATAAAGTCAAAAGCCAACATGAGGTCAATCTTAACTATTCACTTAACAGTGTTCACACTGAGGTAAAAGACTTTCCAGAAGAAGAGAAGGCTGAATTTAAAGAAAGTTCAAGCAGACCATAAGAGTGAAAATGATCAGGTATTAACAATATAAAGGTGCATGTTGATGAAGAGATGTAATCTTCACTATGAAAATGTACATTTATTGCAAAGTTCTGTACTGAAGGCATCATCTTACTTCCAGTGCAGTACTGCATTAATTGCATCAACCTGGCACTTGATGACTGGTCAACAAATCTGTTCATCATCATCTTGGTTTCCTGTGCTTGGTCACTTAATTCATCTGGATATTTGAGACACTCTCTAATAATTAAAGTGTCAGCTTACCAGGTTTAAAGGTGAACACACTCTCAAACAGATGTGGGTGCTTTGACACCTCATCAAGAACACCAAGGGTATTCAATCCTTTTCTCAACTGATCCAATGCCATTTTACATTTTTAAATGACCTTGTACATGACTACTGATTGGATTATTTTCCCTTTGGTCGACATCTGAAATAAAATATGATGTTAACAGTAATGTCCAAACAAAAATGCAACACAATTCTCTTAAATTGTAGCAAACAAATAGGCTGGCACTTAAATGGCTTCAAACCAATCAACTGAATAAAATTTGTAGCAACTTTAGTATGTAGCCATATAAGTCTTCTGAATGCATATTACTGTTAAATGAGGTGTCTTACTTGAGAGAAAAGAATGACCATCTCTGGTCCCAATATAATCACAAAATGATATATAATTTTCATGTATACAACATCTCAGAAAATTTTCTGATATATTAAAGCTATTGTATAACTATCCTGTAAACAGTTCCTATCAGGCTCAAGACAGTGGTGTAATCTCTGGGCATGTGTAACAGGACATCTGGAAATTCCTGCATAGCTTTTGTTATTTCACAATCTTAAGAATGAATAATATAGTTTGCAATGCCAGGGGTGACATGAATGACAGAACAAATATCTTAAATGTAAAGTAAGTTCTACCTGCAGAACACTTGTCTCTCCACAATTAGCCATCAGATTAATTACTTCACCATTCTTGGCTAGCTCTCCCAGTTCATCATCACCAGTGACATCCATTAACTTTAAATAAATTTGCAGAAATAGAAATAATCATTGCACAAGACTAGAAATGTACATGTACTGGTAGAGAAGTTTTATTATTTGAATAGTAGGTATAGGTGAAAGGTAGGCCCTTACACCTTTCAGCAAGCCTTTCCAGGAAATCTTCATGAAAAACATTTTTTGCACACATGTGCATTTCAATGCTCAGGGCATCTTGATTGTAGACCAATGCACCTTCACATTTTTCCACATTAAATATATCAAGTACAAAAACTCCTAGACCACAGCCACTATTTCAAAAAACACTTGTTACATAAATTTCCAAGTAATGGGAGGCTTACCAAATATTACTGGTTGCTTTGGCATGTTAAACAGTGGATGGTTAAATGGGGTGTCCAAGAGGTGCAGTGTTCACTTACTGGATTTACTCTGGTTTTAAGGTAAATCTTTGCTTTGCTTTAAAATAAACTCAAAACATACTGAGCATGTACCTGCAAGACTATATTCCTAAAAATTGGATACGGAATATCCCAAACATCACAGTACGCAAATGCACACATCTCCAGTCACAAGGTAATGAAAACAGGGCAGTGCCAAACATGGAAATCCAGGGCCTCCTTGCACAAGTGAGTGGGCAATCATTTTACCAACCATTTCAAACACTCCACTCATGACAGCCTGTGGTTGGTAACTTGGCACCTTGTGGGCTTCTTCTCCTTCAAACAGCAGCAGTAGCTTGCCCTGTACTAATCCTTCAAATAAGTTAGAATAAAACTGTCTCAGTACTCCACCACTGTCTATGGCAGGCTGCCCTCGAAAGATAATTCTTAAAGGGCAGGAAGCATCAAACTGAATAGACTTGTAATAGGCCACTGCATTTTCAATTATATCATCTTCATCAACTTCTAGTTTCTTTCTTTTTCCTGTCAACTTTTTTCCTGAGATGTTGATGATCTGCACTAATGATTCACATAGTAATGTATTGGAGTGTTTTGGGAGGGAATCTCCTTCAAGAAGAGCATCTGCTGCTGAATGGAGGCCACCAAATTCTAAAAGTGCATTGTCAAGGTCTTCCTCACTTGCAGATGGCAGCAGTTCCCTTAGTGTTGCCTTGTCACTCTGCCTGCTTGGACGAGCACAAGTTGTCCTGGGCCAGATGGGTATGAAAATATTATGACCTCTGTTAGTTACAGTTTTCCTCATTGGTTGATAGAAACAAGGGTTATAATCAAGTGGTTCTACAGGCTCTATTGTATAGTTTCCCATAAGATAAAATGTACAAATGGCAAACTAAAAGACATCTTACAGTAAAAGGTTTGAACCCAGGGGTAGCATGTAATAGTGTAGTTTGATCGTCCAGGTGACCCTTGCGAACTGAATTCCCAGTTTTCTGGGAATTCTCAAAAATTCCCAATTATGCAAATGACCCTTGCAAACTGAATTCCCATTCTTCTGGGAATTCCTAAAAATTCCCAACTATGCAAATTTACTCTGATTTAAAAAGCTTGGAATTATTGGGAATTTCTGGGAAAGGAAGACTCCAGTTTTGTGAGGACTTGGAATTCCTAGGAATTCCTAGGAATTCCTAGGAATTCTCAGCTATACAAACTGCCTATCACTATTTATTTAAGGAACCCCACTGGGAAAACAGGATTTTTAGTGTGGATTTCAAGTTACTTTATAGCTTGTGTTTATCAACAAAATACAAAAGTAAAGCAATTGTTTTCTCTTCTGACATATGAAGACAGTTATTCACCTGCAATGAAACAGACAATACACATTTGTGGTGTGGATAATCTAGTAGAGGAAATTCGTATTATTAAAAGTAAACAGGAATGTCAGACTACAGAATATGATATACAATTTATTTTCTGTTCATGTAATATTACTGAAATTGGAAGGAAACACATGAGAAAACACAGAAAAAAACACACGTATGACAGCATGGAACCTGTTGCCAATTGGTGTATTCAGTTTTATTTTCTGTATTGCCAGCTATTCAATCTTTTCAGCCCAGCTGCTTGGCAAAGCAGTGGCCCTAACAATAACTATTGGAGATTTTATCTTAACTTGAGCATCCATGAGCAAAATAATAGAGAAACATGTTTCATACATTTGTACAAGGCCATACAGATCAATGAGTGGGATAACATCATGATTATTAATGATTGGAAAAAATTAACAAGTTTCTGGCCGAAACAAATTTTGGCAGTTGTGTTAATGTGTATGTACTGATGCTTTCAATGTTAATTACTTTGCAAATAAAGCAAGTTACCTAAAGTATCAAACTTAAACAAAGTATTCTTTTGGCAGAGAGGCCTGTGGTTCTGGGCAGAGGTTTTCTGTAAGTATTTACTCTTTGTGGATAATCTAGTGGAGGAAATTAATAATATTATTCAAAATAAACAGGAATACAGACTATGGAATTTGATATACAATTTATCTGCTGTTCATGTAAAATTACTGAGATTTAATGGAAACACATCATGGGAAAACAGAAAAAAAAACCATGTATGACAGCATGGAACCTGTTGCCAAAAAGAGGTTTCTAGAAGACATTAAAAGAAAACATTCAACTATGGATGCTAGAAAGAAGAAAGAATTACTTTCTCAACCCAATGAGAAATTAGTGAAAGGCAAATCGGTTGAATTGTCTATTAACCAGTTTAATAGGAAAATAAGAGAGGGCCCTTATCTTATATGTACTGTCTGTAATCGAATACTTTATAAGAAATAAATAATAACATGCATAAACGAGAAGTACCCTTGCCAAACGGGGCGACCCTAAAAGCCGGAACGGTGGAATGGCGGAATGGTGGAATGGTGGAATGGTGGAATGGCGGAATGGCGGAATGGCGGAATGGCGGAAAATGACCCCAAATCCTGAAACACGGAACGGCGGAAAATGACCCCAAATCCTAAAACACGGAACGGCGGAAAATGACCCCAAATCCTAAAACATGGAACGGCGGAAAATGACCCCAAATCCTAAAACATGGAACGGCGAAAAATGACCTCAGATCCTAAAACATCGAACGGCGGAAAATGACCCCAAATCCTAAAACATGGAACGGATGTCAGGGCATGTTGCACAAATTTTGTACAAAGACACCAAGCGCTTGGCTCATTTATCCCCACGACGATAACGCGCGTGACTAAAATTAAGTGTTATTAATTTTTTTCTTTTACTGAGTGGTATAAATAATAATGAACCATTATGCATGAAAGATAGCTGCGTTTTCGCGTTGTAAACCTGTTTAGTTACCTTTTGTTAAGCAAAATTTGCCATGAAACCAAACTCGACATACCACATTACA
The DNA here is from genome assembly GCF_964200805.1 of Pocillopora damicornis. Taxonomy (NCBI): domain Eukaryota; kingdom Metazoa; phylum Cnidaria; class Anthozoa; order Scleractinia; family Pocilloporidae; genus Pocillopora; species Pocillopora damicornis. Next base: position 2,993,300 of record NC_142683.1, read on the forward strand.
ATAAACAATTGTAACTTTGTGCATATGCTTGTAAATGTGAGAACATCACAGGAACGTTTTCAGGCTTCTCAAAATATGACAACGTTCAGCCCCAGCTCCAAACTTAGACTAGCGTGAGAGCAAGCCCTCGTTACGACCCCTTTTCATCCACGAATAAGTTTTGGGACTTGAGTAACACTAGTTGAAGAGAGGTTTGCAGGGTGTCACGCGCGTGGGAATTTCTCATGGCGTGAAAAGACAAAAGAAAGTTAGAAGGAAGCCGTCAAGAAGAATTTGAAGAATTTCTTCGCGACCAGGTGTCCAAAACACCACCATCCTACTGTGAAATTTACGGCTTACACATCAGCTGAAGAAATAAACTTTCTAAACAAAAAAGAGGCTATTTCACCAATTCGTTCAGCGGATTTCTTCTGTTCCTCAACAAATTGCAAATCGTCAACTCTATGGCGTTTAAATTGCCCTTTCTTAAAGGGAAGTGTAATTCAGACGGATCTTTGGATTGTCATGGTTTACCATTATTCGAGTGGAAGCAGTTGCGAGACAAAGAAGAGGCTATCGGTCGAGGATCCTATGGTTTGGTTTTTGTGGCGAGAAACAATTCTGAGAAGGTCGTTATCAAAAAACTGTAAGGTGAGGACGAGAAGGAAAAGCGTCTTTTCCTCAAAAATACTCCATGGGAATAAAAGTGAACATATCGTTAGGTTTCAAGCTGTGTGCATGGAACCGTATGCAATGATGCTTGAATATTTGTTTTTCGACTTCGCTCCCTTCTTCAAATTCTTCTTGACGGCTTCCTTCTGCTAACTTTCTTACGCTAGTCTAAGTTTGGAGCTGGGGCTGAACGTTGTCATATTTTGAGAAGCCTGAAAACGTTCCTGTGGTGTTCTCACATTTACAAGCATATGAGATGTTATTGTTTCAATAAATCAATGCAGACGTGACCAGGAAACGTATCAAAGTTATAATTGTTTATTGTAGTGTGGTATGTCGAGTTGGTTTCCACATGCAGTGCGACTTTTTATGCCGCGACAAACTCATGGCAAATCTTGCATAACAAAAGGTAGCTAAACAGGTTTACAACGCGAAAACGCAGCTATCTTTCATGCATAATGGTTCATTATTATTTATACCACTCAGTAAAAGAAAAAAAATTAGTAACACTTAATTTTAGTCACGCGCGTTATCGTCGTGAGGATAAATGAGCTAAGCGCTTGGTGTCTTTGTACGAAATTTGTGCAACATGCCCTGGCATCCGTTCCGTGTTTTAGGATTTGGGGTCATTTTCCGCCGTTCCGTGCTTTAGGATTTGGGGTCATTTTCCGCCGTTCCGTGCTTTAGGATTTGGGGTCATTTTCCGCCGTTCTGTGCTTTAGGATTTGGGGTCATTTTCCGCCGTTCCGTGCTTTAGGATTTGGGGTCACTTTCCGCCGTTCCGTGCTTTAGGATTTGGGGTCATTTTCCGCCGTTCCGTGCTTTAGGATTTGGGGTCATTTTCCGCCGTTCCGTGCTTTAGGATTTGGGGTCACTTTCCGCCGTTCCGTGCTTTAGGATTTGGGGTCATTTTCCGACATTCCGCCATTCCGCCATTCCACCGTTCCGGCTTTTAGGGTCGCCCTGCCAAACGTATTTCAATATTCAACAGTCATTTTATGGAAAACAGTGTATATGCAACAGATGTCGCTCAAAGGTCATAAAAGGAAAATTACCATGTCAGGCTGTAGTGAATAATATGTATGTGGATGAAATACCCACAGAACTATCCTCGTTAGAAAAAACTATAACAAATACGAATAGCTCGACGAATAGTATTTGAGAAGATTGGGGTCATACATAAAGGACAACAGAGGAAAATTAAGGGTGCAATATGCAATGTACCTGTAGAATGTGATCAGACATGTAATAAACTCCCTCATCAACCTGATAGATCTTGTATAATAATGCTTAAGCTTCTAAGAAAGTTACAATCTAGAGGACATCTTTATTTTCAAGCATCACGACCATAGTTAATACAACAAGTTCCTAACTGGCTCAAAGTACATAATCCACTGTAGAAAGATATACTAGTTGATATTAACAATATTGATAGCAACCTCACAACTTTACAAAATGATGCAGACGATAATGATACACATCAACAAGGTACATGAAACAATGTAACAACAGATAGTGATCCTGCTTTGGAGTTTGATGCAAGAGAAAATGATAAATTAAATAGTAATGAAGAAGAAAACCTTAAATGAATATAGAGCCCCAGTATGCAAGACATGCTTAGAGTCAATTACACCAAACTATCCAGAGGCGAATGCTCAAGTAAAACGCTCGATACGAAGCCCGAGTGAACGTTCGTCGAGCGTCTAGTTTCTACGTAAAGCTGTTGATGTCTCCAACAAAAGCTGCCGTGATAGCTTCGATGAATGTAACGTCTTTAAAGAAGCTACTCAGTTATCCGTTATTATATATGATAATAAGCTTAATAATGAAGCATTTTCAATAAATACAGGCTGTAACTGTAGATCTCGATACGACAAATGTGTTTATTTTAATCGCCCTATGGTATTCGTGTTTGTAATCGTGAGCCCAGCAAAATAGCATAGAAAAGAGTTTTTCGTATTTTGAAGAAATCCTGGAAGGTAAGACGTTTACTTCGAACCTACATCAGAAAAAGCATACCGAAGTCTTCCCGAATGCCTCTTTTTACAGATAAAGCTCTTGAAAAAATATATGCACATGGAATCCGATGTGAGAATTAAGGAACAACGAAATATCCCCCTCTGCAGTTAGGAGAAAATATCGAAAGTCTAACAAATACAGGATACTGAAAATGCAGAACCAATATCTACAAGTAATAAAAAGTTCAAAGCCAAAGCAGTCGAATGTACGGAGGTCTAATTCAGTACCAAATGTAATATATAAAAATCTGAATCAAAGGGTAAATCACTTTAAGTCCAAGCTGTCTCGGGATATAGAGACAAACTCTGGTCCTGTTATTAATTCTACCAAACCAATTCAAGCTCCTTTCAGTCAAGACAATGTGGCAAGATTTGGGTTAAATGCTGGTACACAGTGTGTAGGGGGAATGGTACAGTATCCTCAATGGACTTAGAAAATATCATGAACATTGATAATGAATTGTATTCTGGTCTATCTAGTCTATCCAGGCAATCCTAGTTACTGTTAACAGAAGTACCTGGAATGACAATAGTGTTTAATATTAATTATCAGCTTCAATATAGTCCAAGCTACACTTGTACTATACATGGTACTTGTGAAGTAAACGATATCAATTATCGTATCTAATTTACTAATGCTATGCAGGCTTTGTTAGGACGAAATTATAATTCCTTTTTTTAACAATCCTTAGTACTACAGTAGGTAATTGTGATGGGAAGTTTAAGATATTTGATTCTCATGGTAGAGATGCATATGGTACACCCCATCCTCAAGGAACTTGTGTAATTTCATAAGTTAACACCTTAAGAGCGAATTTTTTTTATCACCGCGTGGGAGGTGGCACATGATCGGAAAAACCACTATCCTCATATTTCGCTCAGAGATACCTTAGGGTAAGTCTATAAACGTGGTATAATTTTTTTGTTCAGAGCTGTTTTTATTTTCTAGAAATTCACCAAACACTGTATCGAGCCCCAACCGCCGTAAAATGACCGAATTGAAGTCGACGAGTAGGGCAACAAAACCTTTATTCCTCAAAAGCGCAAAAGAAAGCAAGTCTTTCTGAATTTTACCTATTTGTATACGAGGTATTAAAAAATGATTTGAATCTAATAACGGGCTTGTTGACATAACTATGAATTATTGGCGAATATTTGAAAATAGCCAAAATTTGATTGATTAAAAATTACATTTTGGAGCAGTTTTTCAATAAAAATTCTTCCTACCTGGTATAACTCGGAATCACTTGAGATGAGCATTTTTACAAAGTGGAAAGAATGTTCTTTCCATGGATATAAAAATTAATTTGGGGCTCTTAATTACTGCGAAGAAGTAGCCCGGTCTATTTCGTGCAAATCGTAACGCCGCCATGTAAACAACCGCAGATAATCCAATTAGGCTTTTAATTATCGAAGCCATAATTCCAACAAAATCTTATCGCTTTGACCTATACTAGATTGTAAACTGGATTTCTTAGGCTCACCTGGCGAAAAACACCTTTCTAAGATTGGTTCCTTGCCTCAATCTTGTTATAAAGAGACTTGACAACAGCTTCGATAGTACAGCACTACAGGCGGTGTATACCAAATCACACTGAAAACATCTCACGAAGGTTCCTGCCGGAAACGTCGCATTGCTGGACAGTTATAACCATATTTCAGCTTGGAACACTCACATTTTACAAGTCTTCCTTTCACAATAAGAATGGAAGTTTGTTTTTTATAGAACGAGCCAGGGCATCCTGATAGATGAAATGAATCATTGACGTTCGTTTTTTGCAATGGTGTCACGCAATAACATGTCACTCGAAAGGAGGCTCGGTTACCAATACGCTCTTATTTTCTTTCCTTCTTATCCCCTATTTTTTATTTCCGGGAAAAAGTTTTAAATCCAGAATTTAAAATTACCGTTGTTTGCATTTTTTAAGCGCGATACCACTCATGCGTCACCCTAGACTGCTAAATGAATTAGCTATATGTTACTACAGCATAGAGGAAATTTCACTGCATTAATTTTTAACGACGTAAAAAAATGTGTTATCCTATTTTGTAAATTGTGACGGCTTGCAGGGTAGACAGGTGCAGGAGTGGAAAAATTAAATTGGGAGTAGCTTTCTAAAATACTCAGCGCTAAAAAAAAATAAATTAGATTAGGCACAGTTTCTAACCATATAATGAGCGTCGCGCCATAAATTTTCCAAAGCAAACTAAAATGGTGTTTTCGTTTGGCCGCCGATTTTTTTAAGAGGTGAGCGTACCAAATGGAAATCAATTGCTCCTTTCAAAGATTAGTTGGGGGATGCTGCTCCCAAGATAAGCGAAGTCGAGTTGCAGGAAAAGCTTCTCTTATAGTCCCTCTGCGCTTATGTGAGAAAGACATCTCAGCACACAAACAGGCTGTGGGCGTGAATGATGTTGAATCGGAAGTCGATCTCATTTTAGCACGGGCATCGATATTCACGTTGCCTTCCAATATTTCGGTATCTCGATATCTCCGTTCATCGTAAGCAGCCTTACGTGAGCAAGATCGAAGCCCTTTGTTTTAGCTGTACCTGTCAGCAGTGACGAACTACATGTAGCTTGAATTCATTGGTTTCATTGACCAGGAAAACACCTAAAGTATATGACACTGTATTCCTTTCCTTTCTTTCTTTCTTTCTTTCTTTTTTTGCTTTATAAAACCCATTCAGTTAGCTGGTATGGAGGAACTTCCTGATTTCTTGAATCTCCGAGGGTACGCCGCCTCTGTCTTGTCGAGAATTCGGGATCTCAAAGAATGGCCGATTAATTGTTTGATTAAGGGACGGGAAACAACTTTTTCCGAGTTCGAGTTGAGAAAACTGTCAAGTTTCTAGCGATGGCCACTATCATCGTAGCAATCAAGGTACAAAATCGAAAGGTTTAAATTGATGAGCACGCTATCGTAAGGAAAATTTAGAAAAACAACAACAACAACAAAAACAAAAAACAGAGATTGTGTAAGTCCAAAGCTTTAAAAATGTAATTGTAATGACCTACAGTCAGGCGATATCAAATAACACGTAATGTCTCGCGGCCTATTACAATCGGCCGACTTTGTGACTCGAAGATTTACGTTTTTAGTGAAGTTTAACGTTCAAAGTGCTTAGATAAAGCACGAAATTGTTAGTCTGTTGTTCTGTTTACATAGTCGGTAGAATTTTTCCAGTGTCATTAGAAAAGAACGCCTCACCGTGGAACCTGTCTGCCTGCCACTGAAGGTCATGGTAGACCTTATCGATCCACTAGGGACACGTAGGTGATGTATATAATCACGGAGCACCAGACAATTAACTTTCAGTTGTTTTAGTTTACTGGGAAGTTCGTCATTTGAGAGGTTGCGCATGACGTTTGTTTTTCCCGCGAACGTCAAAAATTCAATTTCTGTCGTCTGTCTCTAGGCGTGTGTAAACGGAATTAAGTAGGTTTGATTTATTTCATTTTATTTTTTGTGCAGGATTTTTTTAAGAATTCCATAAAGAGGTAACAAAATGAAAGGCAAGCTTGCGTTTGCCGTTTGCCGTTTGCCGTTAAACGTCATACTTAAAGTGCCTATTGATAAATAGAATCTTTGCAAGCGCGAAGTCGTGGAAATAGAGTCGATAACAACGCATGTATAGTCAGTACCAGGGGGTGACTAAATTTACGAAAACGTCAAAAAGTAGTTTTTCAGAATGGCACTAATTCAAAACACTCAAAAGAGATCTACAGCGTTTTTTAAGTGAATTCGCGCAGGTTTTTGTTTAAAACATAACACTGACTAAGAAATAAATATTAGTTGGCCCTGCACTCGGTACAGCGATGTCTGCAGACGAATGCCTCTCTGGGTGTCCTGTGCACGTTTAGCGTGATTGCGTGACAAACATGAGTGATGACACACGACTTGGTGAACATCGTTGTGCCATTTGGGGAGCCAAACGTTTCTTAACTGAAACTGTAAGCGATCAAAGCATCTTGGTTTATCGTGCTAAAAAGACTTTTGTATATACTGGAGTTGTATGGAAGCAGAAATAAGTCAAGAGTTGCGATGGTTTGCGATGATTTATGAACAGCTCCGAGTATTGTAAATGGTCAAGCCGGACGTTGTAAACACTTTTCAAGTGAACATGGCGATTTGAAACAAAAATAATGGAAACATCACTCCTTAATCACTGGTTTCAGAAGGTAAGGGTAACATATTGAGTTTCTGATAAAGCACAGCTCAAAGCGGTAAGATTTTGAAGAAATTATGGCTTCGATAATAAAAGAATAATTGGATTATCTGCGGTTGTTTACACGGCGGCGTTGCGATTTGCACGAAATAGATCGGGCTATTTCTTGGCAGTAATTAAGAGCCCCAAATTAATTTTTATATCCTTGAAAAGAACATCGTTTCCAATTTTCAGAAATGCTCATCTCAAGTGATTCCGAGTTATACCGAGTAGGAAAAATTTTTATTGAAAAACTGCTCCAAAATGAAATTTTTAATCAATCAAATTTTGGCGATTTTCAAATATTTGCCAATAATTCATAGTTATGTCAATAATCCCGTTATTGGATTCAAATCATTTGTTAATACCTCGTATACAAATAGATAATATTCGGAAAGACTTGCTTTCTTTTTCGCTTTTGAAGAATAACGTTTTTGTTGCCCTACTCGTCGGCTTCATTTCGGCCACTGTTATGGCGGTTGGGGCTCGATATAGTGTTTGGTGATTTTCTAGAAAATAAAAACAGTTCTGAAAAAAAAATTATACCACGTTTATAGACTTACCCTAAGGTATCTTTGAGCGAAGTATGAAGGTAGGGCTTTTTCTAGGCATGTGCCACATTTTTTGGATTTCACGCGGTCTCCAGAAAAATTCTCTCTTAAATGAGCTGATAAACTATTTTCAAGGTCTTTATCAAAATCCAAATGTTTTATTTGAACTCAAAGGTGTACATATTGGTGAAAGACAATGTGATATGACAGATATTTCTGATCAATAGTTGTCAGGTGTCCCCCTCAAAGCAAATCATGTAGATGCTGAAATTACAACCATTCATATTCCCTGTTGTGCCACATCTTTTTATAGCATTTGTTTTTCCACTATCAAATATTATGGATATAGGAATTCACAGACTCTAGATAGAATCACTGACCATGCAAACAAGTTTTACAAAGAAAAAGTCATGGTGATAACTATCCACTGACTATTAACAATTTCCCAAGGACACTTCAAATATATGATGCAGATATTAATATTGCCTTTAATTTGGAGAAATAAGGCAAATTATTACTTTAGCAGTTTATCACAGAATACTAAGGATAATACTAGGTTTTTAATGTGGATTTCAAATCATTGCTTCTGCTGTATTTTTCAGCACAATAATATGAAAACAAAAGCAAAAAGTGTTCAGTACTTTATTATAAGATTCAGTCCTAATGGCACACTTGATATATTTGAAAAAATGAATGACATAGTTATTCTAATTCAGTTATTAGGGGATATTGTAAAAAAACAATTCCAGAGTAAAGATGTAGAATATTGTATTAAATGTATATGTTGTTCAACTAATTTGTCAAATGGTGGAAGACAAGTCTCATAGTCAGAAAGAATTACATGCAAAAAGGAAAAAAAAAAGCTGGAACAAGTCAGTGGATCCTGCGGAAAAAGAAAAGCTTTTATCTCACAGAGCTGAATGGTATAGATCACTGGATCCTAAAGAAAAAGAAAAGCTTTTTTTCAAATCAACAGCGTGGTAGAAATCACTTGATTCTGCGGAAAAACAAAATCTTTTATCTACCAGAGCAATTTGGTATAAATCACTGGATACTGCACAAAAGCAAAAGAGAGAAGAATGATTTAACTTGCTTGATTCTGCACAAAAACAAAAAAGAGGAGGATGGTACAAGTCACTGAATCCTGAAGAGAAAGAAAACCTTTTTGTCTGGCAGAGCAGAATGGTATAAAACACTGGATCCTGCAGACAAAGATAAGATTATATCAAAAGTCCAAGCTAATAAAGAAGCCTATAGAAACTCAGTTCAATATGATTTAGATCATAAGATCACACCTTTTCAAACTAAGATTAGGGAAGGTCTGTATTATATTTTCTCTGTTTGTAATAGAACACTACACAGAATAACTGTTATCCAGTTAAAAAACAAATGTACAATACTCAGCAAGCACTATTTACTGACATTAAGTCATTTGATGAAAATCAGTACATTTGTACTGTCAATGTCAAGCTGTATGTAACAAATTACATGTTGTTGAACTGCCACCAGAATTGTCCATTCTAGAGAAGCTTGAACAGATATACCACAGAGAATAGTGTTTGAAAAATTAAGTCATGCCCAAAGGTCAACAAAGAAAGATTAAAGGTGCAATCTGTAATACACCAGTTGAATGTGATCAAACATGCGTTATATTACCACGTCCCCACTGTTGTGTTTCTGTAGTCGCGTAGTAGTATTTACATCTTCACTTCTTCGTTTTTTTTTTTCTTTTGTTTTTATTCTCATTCATTAGCTTTTGTGTTTTCGCTCACTCAAATGGCCGGTTATAATCAAGAATTTCGCTCTCGGCTAATAGCCGATGGTTTTGCTTTTTCTTTTGGATAACACGAGTCTGTTGGAAGGTCTCTAACTTTTAGGGTCTCGGCTTATAGTTGAAGAAATACGGTAGATATTACTAGATGAGGGTCACAATTTTCAGCGAAATTCCGCTCAAGAACAGTGGAAATAGTTCCGAGTTTTTTTTCACTCTAATTAAAAAGACAATCTTGAGCGGCATCTTATACTGAATTCTATAATTCAGCTCGTAGTCCAGTTTTTCCTTTCCATAACATTCCTGCAAACCATAACCTTTGGTGTCTGCCACAGCGAGGTTAGATAAACAGCCAGCCAAGGCATGTTACAGCCTGACTCGATGCAAATGACAATGGATGAAACTCGGAAACAAAACACACACACACACATATGCCGCTTATGTACTTACCATTCATTTCCACGAGTTTGCTTCCTGGGTCGACTACGTGATCTTAGTCTGGTAGTTTATCCATCTCTTCATTTGTCAGGCCGCCCCAAGCAACCAGCTCATTGAGGAGTTTGTCGCTATTTTGAAGCTCATCAGCAATTCCTAAATGAAACACCAAGTGCACTTTTAAACTCCAGTAGATGTCTCTTAAATATCCTCTCAGTCCCTCAGGTAATTCTTTAGGGGATGTTTTTATCTTGAAATCTTTAGCAAGCGGTATTAAAATCTCTTCACACATTTCCTCGACGTCATCCTCTATCCTTCCCTGTAAGGTTACAATTCCTCCTGCAACTCGGTTTTTTTATGTACTCAACCTCCATTATGATACAAGAGGGATCCTCGAGAGTCGAACTGTGCCAAAAACCTCAAAACGTTTTGAAGCAAAGCAAGAATATATGTAGATTAGAATTATTCACTTTAAGGCAGGCGTTCACCCCCCGTCAGTTCTAGGCATGCTAAGAAATTTTACGCCTCAATAAATGAAGAAGGACTCCTAACTTAGTTCAGGAACGCGCCTTAAGTCGAAGAACGAAAAATCTGCTCCAGTGAGTGGGAACGAAAGCCGGAAGTCTTAGTCGGCAAGAAGTCACAGGCTGCAGCAAAACGCCTGCATTTTTTCTCAGTTTTACTTGAAGCTATCATTATTCTCAGATTATTCAAAGCTATGAAAATAAGATCACACAAAAGATAGCCTTAATATTTGGCCATAAAAGGCATAACCTTTTGTCTAGCTGTTACCCGATATAATGTTGCGTCATGAGATGCCCTAGTCAATCAATCAATCAATCAATCAATCTATCAATAGATATGACGAGGAACAGAAAACTTTATGGAAATTTTTCAAAAACGTTCCTTATGGCAGCTCAAACCGATAATTATCGGTATTCCACGAGAAATCTGGATCTTACCGTAGGTTTTGATAAAACACTAAACGGGAGTTTTAATCACAGACACATAGTTAGCCCCACACTAACATTCAAGGATAGAATTCCAAGCGATGTTCGACGTACAGGACAGCCGTCGGTAGGCTCCTTCTAACTTGTTTTATTAGTTTAAATTTTATCGTAGTATGCTGGTGAAAATTAGGCTAGGGTCTCATGGTACAGACTTAAAGAAGTTGTGTGTAGCACAACCATAAATATCACTATTACCTTAACTGTTGACGAAGGACCGAAAAACTCAATATGTTCCCTGAACTAAAAATTTTTAGGAGGATGTTTTGCTAATTGGGCCTCTGCGAATGAGGTGGTTAATTAATGACTCAAAATGTTATTGTTTTTCTTCGGTGATACGTATTTTGGAAACGTTACCAAAACATGATGTCAGTTGCTTCGAAGGCAGGTGAGGTTCAGCTGTGATCTGATAAGGTGTTATGTTACGTTCTTGTTGAAGAGATGCTCTAGTTATGACGAGGAACTTTAAGATTTTACGAAACTTTATCAAACAAGGTCCTTATGGCAGCTCCAAATGATAATTATCGGTATTCCAAAAGAAATTTGGTTCGAACCGAGGGTTTTGATCAAAAACTTAACAGGAGTTTTAATCAAAGACCTATGGTTAGCCTCTCACTAACATCCATGTTTAGGATTTTAAACGACGTTTCACGTACAGAACAGCCATCGTAGCATAGCCGGAAATTCCGAACCAAAGTGGGTGGTGCTTATTTCTGTCACGCGCCAGCACACATGACAGCCTGTCAAGGGAGCTAGCATGTGATTGGTCCATCTGTTAATATAAACACTTTAGTTAAACCAAACTGGCGTCGCGCGAGAATCTTTCGAACAGGTATTTTTTTTATGTTAAATGCTACTTCATCTGCGGATGCCGACTTTGTCCAGCCAAAGAAATTAATCTAGAACAGAAGATCGACTTATTGGAAAGTCGAAAGGCTTGTCGAAAGACAGGAAACAGATGAAACGGTAAGTGTTTGGCCGTAGTGCGTGTCTTCGCACGTGATCGCTTGTGTTTATCTATTTTTAACTGCATTCAGTCGAAATCAGCACAGGCTTTTTTTTGCCTTTCATTTAATTAGGTAGAGTACTTGGTGCAATGGAAGAGCTACTTGCCTTACGAAGCCTCGTGGGAGCCAGAGGAGGGTATCTTACCTCGATGCGAGGAACTATTTAACAGGCCAAGCCCAGACGTTGCAATAATTCCAGAAAATGTGTGTTCTTTTAGGGTGGCTGTCCAGCGGCACTTGAAATCGTGGTCACTTTTGCCTGCAAGGTTATTTTTTCGGGAATGTTTTTCGTTTCTTTTTGCTGGTAAGGGAGTGTCGAGGGAGAGACGGACATTTTTTGAAAAAGATGATTTCAATGCTGTTTATTTTCCTCTTGGGTGAGATTCCTGGGTGGATTCTCATGGCCAAGGAATGAAGGTTTTTTTACCCTATGACGGTTAAAACGTATATTTCTTGGTCCCCAAAGAAGTATGAAATGGGTATGGGTGGGTTTTCTACTTTGTTACCAAGGACATATTAGGGGAACATTTCTTTTAATTTTACTAAAGTGGCTCTAAATGATTGAGTCATGAAGAGCTACTGAAATAAAATTAATTGTGGTAATTGAACTGAGCAGAGTGCAATTTGGTCTGTAATCATACAGGTGATTTCAGAATAAAAGAAATATTCTCCTAATATGCTCTTTTCAGATAAAATAAAATTATGACTTTTGCATGAGACAGTGGAAAATATTCTACACAAATTTTGAGATGGATATGCCAAGTGTAAGTGGTCAGTAAGAGCATTTAATTTCAGGTGTGCATTCAGCTTTCTTAGTATGTACAACTTTGTTACAAGTGTTCATTCAACTCTTTATTAAAAAGGCACAAACAGTTGAAGTGTACTTTCATCTGTGAAAGTGTACACTCAAATCTGTCTATTTTTACTAATTGTTGGCTGTGTACATAAATTTTTGTTAGTGTACACTCAAATCTGGTGAGGCACATTGCTTTGTAAGTGAACATAGATTTTTGTACGCATACATTTCACCTGCCTCAGTAACTGTTCATTCAACACCGAATGCAAATATATGAAAATTTACATTAAAAAGAGTATGCTCTCCACTGTGTTTTTGCCGTCATGATGAAGTTATTCATATTTTGATTTTGGGGAAGCCATACTACCATGTTCTGGTTGTGGATTGGGAGGATTTGTAGTTGAGAAGTCTATAGAAAAACCGGCTATCAGTACTGTTAGGGTCTTTGAGTTTCAAAAGCTGTAAATCCAGGCCAATCATTTCTACTAGATCAAGTACCTTCTGTTCTGGAGTCTTTAGTTCTTTTAAGTTTCTGTTTGTACTTGTTTTGTTTTGAGGTCTGGAATTCCAGCTCCTCTGTGAATCCCCAAGTGTTCATTCTGTAACCTGTCAATGTACTTAGTTGTTGATTTTCATTGTTCAGTTTTCTTGTTCTTTCCTTTTCTCTCGCATAATCTTTTTCAATCTCTGAAAGCATTTCTTTGGCCAGTTTCTCCTTTCCTTCCTCGAGATTTCCATATTTTGCTTTCCAGTTACAGATTTCTTTTTCAAGTTTTGACTAAATGGCATACAGATCTACTTCCCACTTCTCTACCGAGATCACTTTACTTTTCCAAATACTCAGCCTACGCAATTTTTCCTCATGTCTCTTTCTGTTTTTACAATTTCCTTTTCTGTTCAGAATGTGATTTGTGATTGAAGCCGCAGAACAGAGCTTTGAAAGTCGGCCTTCAATTCAATCACTCTCTCAACTGATCTTTAACGCATGGCCAGGGATGATTCCATTTAACATGTCAATGTATGCAATGCTTGAGGTTTCGCTTTTTGAATTTGTGCCACTGTATCAGCGCGGTATTCTTAATTGCCAGCGAGAACACAACTTCATCACCACCTTCTCGTTGTTTTGTTCGCAAATATATACGAGGAGGATCACGGACCGGGTAGCGATCAGACATATTTCATTCTTGTTTTGTTTTGTTTTTTTTCCGCGGGAAACCAATAAAAATTTTTGAAATTTCCTCGAAAAAGGCTTGTTGCACCGAGCCTTCAGCCTCGTATTTACCCCCTGTAGTCACCAGTCTTGGCTGTCATTAAGCTGTTGGTATTAAAATGGTGATCATCTCAACACAGCATTTAGTACGAGCAAGAGAGGCTTTCAATACTGTTTTTTTTCCGCGCAATCGAAGTAAGATTACTGTTCGTGGATGCGTTCGTATTTGCTGAAAGAAGGCTAAAAAAGGCGCAATATTTTCAGGGTTTACAAAGTCCGATTTGTCGTAAATGTGGAATAACACCTTTGAACTTAAATAATTTGATTGGGATGGATCGATACCAGGAGAGGATTTGCTAGTTACTACATCACGGGCGACGAGTCGGGGAAGAAGAAGAGACCGAAATACGAGTGGCCAGCGGGGAAACAAAACTAATAATTCATATAGAGAGATATCAGTTATAGTTGCGGAAAACAATAGTGTTGTGAAGCCGAAATATCCACAGTATACTTCGCTAAATAAAATGTCAAGCAATTTTTCAAAAGTGTTGATGGCACATATATGTTTTCCTGCTGTAATAAACAATGGAGGCATCGGAAAAGACATCGGTGGCATTCGGAAAGGCACTAAGAAGAATTATATTTACGTTTTGTAACTTGCAAGAAACAATCGTGTTGTAAAGCCAAAATGTTACCAGGTTGTACTTCGCTGCTTAAAAAGTGAAGCAATTTTCCAAACGCTTTGACTGGAATAATATTTTTACTTCTATATTAACCAACGGAAGCATCGGGAAAGGTATCGGTGACACTGGGAAAGGCATCAAGAAGAATGATATTTACGATATGTAACTTGTTGTACAACGAAAAAAGGTATCTTGACTTGTTTAAGGCGTTAATCACAGTTGGTTTGCTTTTCACTTGAATTTTGCAATCTCGACTTTCGATTCCGGAAAAATGAAAAGCTAAGCAACTCTAAAAAAATTCCGTCCTAAATTTTTATATTTTTAGAGTCATTAATAAGTTTGTATCCACAGCCTTTAGATAAGATATTTCAAATTTCCATCAGCTGTAGTTCTTTTAGTGTTTATTATACATATTCAATTGCATCATTCCAGGTGAAAAAGGCATGTGGGAAAACACTGAGCTTCGAGAAACAGCCAAGTTAAGTCTAATGTGTTTACCACGCTTAAATATTGATAATCAGTGCCACTCGTTTAGGAGACCTTTTTTCAAAAGATCCGGACGTTAAAATAATTCTGTTTTCCGTTCGAAGTGCTTTTTTTCCTATTCAATTTAATAAATAAACTCGGGATGAAAACTTAACTTTCGAACCGAACGGCAGGTAAAATGTTGTGTTGGTGTCTCTGTCCCCCCCACGTCTCTTTGAAAGGTATATCCAGACAACCTGCATGGAAAAACTGACCATAGCTATCGCACCAGATTTTAAAAAAATATATTTAAAACTGAACTGGTGAGCAGCGCTCTGCGAACTGTAGTTGCAAAATTTCTTTATTCTCCGACGCGTTTCGTCTAACTGCCGTAGACTTCTTCGGGGAGTTTTACAAGTTAACACTATTTGTAAACACCTTTATTTGTAAGCCATAGTTCGCGGCTACACGGGGGCCAATGATCATAAAGGCTTGGCCGGACCTACGAATAGGAGCAGGTGAAGTTGCGAAAAATTTGGAAGTTTTTTGGGGCAAGGTGGGAGAATTCATTTGGGGACCACGGTTTTGGTTTTCTTTTTTCGTCCCGCACGTCGCACGTCGCGCACCAAGTTTAAAAACGTAAATATAATTCTTCTTGGTGCCTTTCCTGATGCCACCGATGCCTTTTCTAATGCCTCCATTGTTTATGGCAGCAGTAAAAGATATATGTGCCATCAAAACTTTTGAAAAATTGCTTAACATTTTATTTAGCGAAGTACTGTTGATATTTCGGCTTTACAACACTATTGTTTTCCGCAACTATAACTGATATGTCTCTATATGAAGTATTAAATTTGTTTCCCGCTGACCACTCGTATTTCAATCTTTTCTTCTTCCCCGACTCGTCGTCCATGATGTAGTAACTCCCAGAGGATTTCGGCTGAGTTAAGATGTTCAGAGTGGCATTTACGAAGGTAGGCGCCATTTTGTGTGCTTTTAAGGGGATTTCTTCTGAATAAAACGCTGCAAGTAATCACCGAGAAAACCGCAACGAGTGTTTGATTTACCAAAACAAAGTAATTCTGTAGTGAAAGTACTGATGAGTATCATTCAAACTGGCATTGAGATGGTGGGGTTACGTCCATTATACGAATATTATAAACAGGTTTTATGCGAATCCCATACTGATCCTTCTATTCTTCAGCAAGTTTAAAAGATCGTTAAATTTTAAGTCTTGTGGACTATTGCGCACGCACGATTCCGAATTTCTGGCTATGGGCTCCTTCTAACTTGTTGTATTAGTTTAAATTTTATCGTACTATACCGGTGAAAATAAGGCAAGGATCTTAGAGTACAGACTTTAAGAAGTTGTGTGTAGCATTACCATAAATATCACTATTACCTTTGCTATAGACGAAGGACCGAAAAACTCAATATGTTTCCTGAACTAAAGAATTTTACGGGGACGTTTTGCTAATTGGGTCTCTGCGAATGAGGTGGTTAATTCATCAAAATGTTATTTTTTCTGCGGCGATGTGCTTTGGAAACGTTACCAAAACATGATGTCAGATAAACTGAAACATTCGTTGTCATGATCAAGCTGATTTCTAATTTCTTTTTACTTGTATTTCACAAAATTTCAGAAAAAAAGGTTTAAGAGATCTATCGAAAGAGAACAAGATGAAGAAGCAGGAGGAGGTGACATGGCTTGGAACTCTAAAAAACAATCTTCCCGTGCACTGCTGCAATTTAAATCATATACACAGGTAGAAATTAAAATTACATGTTACAAACAGTTACGCTTTTATTTAATACTGTATTTTACCCCGCTCAGTGTTCATCAGTGGAGACAAAAGGTTCAGGGCTCCTGCTCGGTTGTTACGAAAATAAAGCAACCACTTCAGCTTTACTGCCGATAATCCTATGAAAGTACAGTCGGGCCTCGATTATCCGGACTATTTGATTATCCGGACTTTTTTCTCTGGTGCCAATTTTTTCATGAATATTAATTAGTTGTGATCTTGAAAACTCAAAGTCGCAAAAAGCCCAATAATCCTCTCAAAAGACTGTTGAAACGGCGTATTATCTTGGGCGCTTTTCAAATTCGAAAGTGCGACGAAACAAATATATATTCCGATACGTTCAGCTGATATGTGATTGGCTCAATTGTTTTGTTGCCAAGGGAATTTCATGCTTGATTAGTTCCTTCCGCGTGGGTTATGTAAACACACGAGCGATCGATCGTAAATTCAAATCAAAAGCGAAGCGAAAGCGAGCCGTTCTATCGATTAAAGATAAACAGATAGTCATTTCACGTTTGGATAAAGGAGAGAAAGGAACAAATTTGGCTCAAAAATTTGGCATCAGCGAGCAGCAGATCTCAGACATACGGAAGAACAAAGACAAGATCCTAAAACGAAAGTCTCCGAAGCTGAATAAAGCCCTGTACGCCTGGTTTATTCAACAAAGATCTACTGGGACGTCGATTTCAGATCCGCTTCCTCAAGAGAAAGCTACGCAGTTAAACACAAAGACGGTCGATCGCGAATTCAAAGCGTCATCTGGCTGGCTAGAAAAGTTTAAAACACGGGAACCTCGGCATTTAAGGCGAGAAACTTTCAGCAGCAGAATAAACTGTTGAACCATTTCTACAGAAACTGCACAAAGTGATCGAGGAGAAGAATCTGATCCCCGAACAAATCTACAATGCCGACGAGACTGGACTTTTGTGGAAGTATTCACCGCAAAGAACTCTTGTCTCCTGACGCGAAAAATCTGCTCCAGGATTCAAACAAGCAAAGGATCGTTTAACTGTGCTAGGCTGTACAAATGCTACTGGAACTCACAAACTAAAACCCATTCTTATTGGGAAATCTGCGAAGCCGAGATGCTTTAAGCATGTTATCATGGATGCGCTTCCCGTGATCTGCAAGTCCCAAAGAAATGCCTGGATGAATTCGGAGATATTAGCCGAGTGGTTTAAGAAAGACTTTGTGCCATCTGTAAAAATTCACCAACGCTCACAAAACATCCGTTGTCCAAAAGTTCTGCTGTATAGACATCTGCTCATCCAGATGAGCTCAGCAGCCGCAATGGTTCGGAAACCTGCCTGTTTCTTCCTCCGAACACGACCTCCCTGATTCAGCCAATGGATCAAGGAGTCCTGCAAACGATGAAGAATCGATACAAGAGAAAACTTCTTCAGAAAGTAATTTGCAGTCAAGACATTGATCAAACTCAAAGCACTAAGGACATCGTTAAGCTTCATTCTGTGAAAGATACACTCTATATGCTTTCAGATGCTTGGTACGAAGGAAGCCCGGAATCTATTTGGAAGGCTTACGATAAACTGAGAATTCATTCGGACAACAGCGAGTCAAATTCGCAGCCCGAATTCAGAGAGGATAATATCGCTGAGTCCATGGTCGAAATGTTGGAAAATGTACAGCAACTTGACAATGAGGGAATGCCTAATGCTCGCGATGTGGAAAACTGGCTTAATCTGGAAAACGAGCTCCCAACTTCACCGCAAATGTCTGATGAAGAGATGTTAGCCACCGTTGTCGGAGATTCGACGGAAAGCGAAAGTGTATGTAGCGATGAGGAAGATGAGGGCGAGGACGAGAAACTAGTATCGACTAAAGAGGCCGCGCAATGTTTCAAAAATTGCTTGTCGGGGATGGAATCACAGAACGCTATTGACCCTGTGTAGTTTTAATGCAGCTAACATGAATGATGGACTTCGCAATGCGATCAAGCTACAAGTCTTTGAAGCAAATAAACATGCTTGAACATTTTATACCTTTGTAAATACCTGAACTGAAGGTTTTTATTTTTAAATACATACAGGCTGTGTAGATTTCACAATTAAAATGGTGTTTTCTGTGCAGTATACCTTTTGTTTACATTTCTACCTATTAATATTCATATTGTCGATTATCTGGACTCTCGATTATCCCATAGTTAGTAGAGGAGACTCTCTAGGTCTCCTCTACTAACTATGATTATCCGGACTATTTACCAAGGTCCCGACGAGTCCAGATAATCGAGGTTCGACTGTATTGCAAACATGTCAAGTTCACAGAACACGCCGGAACCCTCTGCTTTTTTAATGACATGACCACTCACTGTGCATGAGTATTTGGATCACACAGCGTTTCTGGGAAACCAGGGAATAAAGATTTAATAAAAATCTTCTCGATATGATGAGTACTTGATATGCCACAAGGACGTGACTCGTTTAAAACGACATTCGTTCGAATTACATGTGCTCGTTCGAATTACATGTGCTCGTTCGACTCGTGAAACGAGACTGGTTGGGAAAGCGAAACTTGTTCGTGAAACGGACAAACGACACGTCCTTGTGGCATATCGAGTAGTCATAGGAGCCCATAATGGGCTCCTGGTAGTCATCATATCGAGACGATTTTTATCGAGTCTATATACTCTGGTTTCCCAGAAACGCAGAGGGGTCTGAGTATTTTTTTCATGGCAAAAGCTGTAGCGAACGCACCGACAAATTTCAGAACGGTTACACGAACCATACAATTTCTTCGTAACCAGTGGTTTCTGATTAACTTAAATTACACTACAGCCAACTACCAACAACAATAATTACGATCACAAAGCAAAACATCAAACGGCAAAAGACAACGCAAAACGTACCTGACGGTTTGGATAGAAGGAGTACACGAGATGCAGCAAAGAAACGAGCATAGCACGACAAACTGCATAACATTACTGTTCTTTTCGCGCCAAAACTTCAATATATGTATAGGGGACTGAACATAACATAAACCGTTGGCCTTAAATTTGTTGTAGCAAAAGCAAAGAAATAATACATCAATATAATACCAGCAGAAGATCTGACTAGAATGTCAAGCTCCTTTAGATCGTGGAAAAAAAAGTGAGAGTACATACCAGGGTGGGGTAATGTAAAGATAAGCTTTGCAAGCATTTTTACCAGCGTTGTTTTTTTTTCCCACTGGCGGGACCCGTTGCCCCTCTGACAAAAATTCTCTCCGTAGCAAGATCTCCTCAAAACATTTTTATTCCTTGTAATACAATTAGGCTTCCAAAAAAAATATATTACAAAACGAGGACTGCACTGGAGGTAACTTTCAATGCCAATTCATGCATGGTATTAACTCTTGTATATTACTTATATGATTCTAGGAAGAACTGAGGAAAATTTATGGAAAAAGAACAGAGAGAATTGTGGAAGTGACCTTTGGTTCTGAGGTGGGTATATATTGAGATTAAATGCAACATGCGCACATGGCATGTGCATATATCCCCGTCCCCAAGGGGACGGATGTGCACAGTCTAATAAAGAAGTGCCAGTTCTAGAGGGATGCTGAATTTTTTCAGCACTAGTACATTTCTTGTAATATCCGCCGTGTAACTCAGTTTTTCTACCCCGTGATCTAATGTCTATTTCTTCTATAATAACTGGTCTAAAAGAAGCTCGTAACGAAACCAGGACTACTAAGATGCAAAGATCTGAATACTTTACTGAAAAAACTCTATGGTACACTGACCTAAAATAATCTGTAGAATACTAATCTTATGCCATCTGACCTGCTTAGCTAGCAATAGGAGAAAGTTAAGAAGAAGGTAAAGGTATGCCTCAGTTAGGCTTTCTGAAATCCTTCGCAGTCCGGTTTTGGCTCATGTTTTGTGTATTTTCCTCGCTCCGAGCTCAGCTTTCGAAGCTCAATTTGAAGACAAGTCTAGCCTCTCAGAAAGGGTAAATTACTGTCACTTTCTATGGTGTAATGACCCGATTAGTTCTTACCATCTAATTTACACTAGCGCAAAAACTCTACTCCATTTCAGAGAAATATCTGCCTCATAGAAAAATAGAGAGCTATTAAAAGTACGGGCAAAAGATATGAACGCTGTCGGCTGTAAGCCTACATAAATATCTTCGTTTGCAGTTCCCAGAATGACGTTGCCCCATTTCACTCTATTATTTGGCTTCAACATTTTGGCTCAGCTTTGGTATAAGAACCTGTTACGTTCACAAGTGACGTGACGAAGTCAAAACAGTAGAGACTAGGAAAATAATAGTGGCAAAACAAAGACAAACTTTACATGTTCTTACACCGAAGTTAGCCTGATATTTTTTGTATGTTCAGCAGGATTCAGAGTCCAGTGAAGAAGAAGAAGGAATCAGCGAGGAGGAGTTCAAGAAGACAGAAGGATGGAAGCTGCTCAACGAAGCCCTGGATGCACGCACTAATTGCTCAAAATCAGGAATCCACTGGGGGCCGGGAATCAAAAAATAAAACTACATGGAAACCATGCACTTTTTACAGTTTTTATAGGCCTTGTTTACAATCTTTTATTGCCTGTATAGACTCAATGAGCACGATACATATATCTTTAAATCATTATTAAGCTTAGTTACTGAATATAGCAACTGTTGTTAATTAATGCATACACCCCGATTTACACACACATTGGCAAAAAAAAGATAGCTGAGATGAAATCGTCCTGTATTATTATTATTTTTTCATTTTTAACGTAAATATAGATGAAATACAAGTCAAGTGAGGACATTATTCAAACTTCTGAAAGCTTGCTATGGGGAAAGTGATAAATATACAATTCACAAATTAAAGTTCCTTAAAACTAGACTTTTATAGGTGCTTTCTCTTCATCTGATCAATCATTGGCTGTCATTAACAGCTTTAACCTTTCTGTCGGTGTTTAAGAGTCTTCCCTCGCGGATCTCTTCCTCTTCACTTGTATCTGAATCCTGATCAAAAGTGATGAATCTTCACTCAGTGAAACAAATAATATCTACCGCCAACTACTTTTTTTAAGAGGATAGGTACACAAAATTAGGGAATTCTGTTGAGTTTTTAATGATTATTTCTACAAACTTCAACATTACACAGCAAGAGCCTTTTAATGACAAAATCATTGGTACATAAGAAAATGTAATGATTTCAAGATTTCCGAGCATCACGATAATGAGACTTTCCCATGAATTGGGATTGTTATTGGTAAGATGAAAAGTGGCACAGGTTCATTGCTGTGGAGAACCCAGTGGCAGTGACTCCGTTTGCGCCATCGTTTATAAACATTTGACAGATAACTTAAAAGAGTATCTAACTATATAGGCCTTCACTCTCTATTCTTTTTAGTTTCACAATGAAAAACTTTCTTATCTATAGACAGTCCTTAAAAACAAGAAAAGAACAAACTAAGTTTTTTTTGTTTCGTAGTAACAGCAAGTTTCTGTTCCACCCTTCACTAGTAGCTTTTTAAGCATCCGTGGTCTGAAGGAAAAACTTTATTTGTTTGATTTTTTTGTATTATTTTTGTTCTGTGAGGTTGTTTTTTGTTGCTTGAGAGAATATTGATACGAGATAACCAAAAAAGTCGTAGGAGGACACCTATTGGAACACAGCAGGCATTACCACCCAAAGTTGCTTGAAAAATTAACTATTGAAGTGTATCTTGTCAGAAAAAAGTCACGAATTCGAGAATTCTTATCTCTTCAATAAGCATATTTTGTTTAGCAACGAACTTGAACTTTTTTCTCGATGTGGTTTGAAGATGTATGCACGCATTTCTTGCCTATGCTTTACCATTGTGAGATAAACCTGTCAGCGGTATATCACCTGGTTTTTTGGTAAGTATGTCATGTATAAGGTGTAGTTTCTCGTATCTTCTCCAATAAGCCTATGATCTTTCTACAGAGGCTTTTTCACTTTTCAGCGTTGAGTTAACTTTAATTTGCTCAACCGAATACGCGGGGATGGGAGTTCAAGCATTTTTTCGCTGGCTAACAAAGAAATACCCGTCGATCGTTGTCCACTGTGTAGAAGAAAAGGTGAGTCGATGGAAGGATTGATAGCCTAGCTTGTTGTTGATCTAACTACACGTGTTTGAGATTTACTCTTTGAGCCGGTATTTTGCGGTCTTTCTGCCCTGTTGCTATGATAGTCAATTAAATAAAGTATTAATTCATTATGATCAATGTAGGAAGGCCGTTTAAATAGAGATCAGTGCCAACTGTTTGTCAAACAAAACACTTTAAAATTGAGATTTCTCATCTCACGGACTCGGAAACAGTCCTCTTAAGATAGTGAAAGCACGTTCTCAAAGTGAGAAAGCTGACTTGATCGAGGATCAAAACTTGAGCACAGGGTTTTTTGTTCATTGAATTAATGAACGATTTTCTTAAATTAGGAAGTTTATGTGCGATTATCGGAGGCGAAAGAAAGAGTGGAGGCTAAGTATATATTTAAAGCTATATATTTAATGAGCAGAGGAGCTCACAAGAGCAGGGCCTGAGGTCAACTGAACTGTTGCATAATCACATTAGGATATTTATAAGTCGAGCGCGGTTGGTAGGTAAGAGGATTAAGGGCTAATCCCACAGTTTATATATTGGATTGCTAATAAAGAACTAGTTTATGTTACAGTGTGCATGTATCTTCTATACCTCTTCTAAAAGGACCAATTTCGCGTTTTTATTATTGACCAAAGTGGTAGGGAAAGGCAAAATAATAATTTGGTTTTATCAACTGAGGATAATGTATATTGGCCACTGTATAGAGATTCTAAAGCTGATTTTTCGACAGTTACCCCTTCATTGATTGCTCTGATGAAGTGCTAATGCTTGAAATGTCAGTTTTAGAATCTATTTCCTGTGGCTAATAAACATTACCAACCCAGTTTATAAAACCAAATTATCTAGTAATCTAGTTCACCAATGCAGGACCACAGTTTCTTTAGAAACTTGAACCCCTAATCCATTGAAGGAAAAATGATTGTATAGCACCATGGTCCAGAAATTTTGGTCTGCAAAATGAACATTTACCTTGTTTTTTCACCATCCTAGGGACGTGAAGTTGATGGAGTTAGAGCACCAGTGGACACAAGTTTACCAAACCCCAATGGCCATGAATTTGATAACTTATACCTGGACATGAATGGAATCATTCATCCTTGTTGTCATCCTGAGAGCAAGTAAGCAGCAATTTTTATATTTAAGCTAAGTGTGGCCTATTCTGTATGAGTATATCCTAGATTTGGGAGATTAGAGCAAATGGGAACAAGTCTTAATGTGATTTCTCTGTTGTATTGTATGGTTGTATTACTTCTCCTCCTCTTTCTTTCCTCCTGCGTAACTATTGTTGTTACTGGTTAACCCTCTCTGTACTGTAGGTGTACTTTTTGCATACATTAAGTAAAAGAAATGAACATTTTATGATTTATTTCCAGGCCAGCCCTAAAGAATGTAGATGAAATGATGGTGGCTATTTTTGAGTACATTGACAGGTACTTTTTTTAAAATTTATTTTTACCCCTGGTTGAAGAGATGCACTGTGTACATAACTTGTTTTACCCAAGGACACAGCAAAATGACCTGGTCACAAACCCAGACCTCTAGAACAAAAGCCTGGTGCGCTGACCATTAGGCCACCACATCTCTTGTTCAGGGAACACTCTGTAAAATTTACTCTCGGTTAATGCGCATGTTGCAAATGGAGTCTAGGTGCCCGAGAGACCTGGGGGCTGAAACCACAATAGCACCTTGAGGTACTTAAACACTAGATTGGCCTGCCCAACCTGCAATCAAGCTACAAGTGTCCTACACCAAGCTCCCTATGAGCACTGTCACACAAGAGCCAGATGGCTGAGTGGAGGAAAACATGGATAAAGAAATGAATCAAGAGATAAAAAAAAATAATAACTAGAAATAAACCCTGCAGTTAGGGTTGGGGGGGACAAAATGCCAAGATCCAAAATCTGCAAGGACAACAACACCACAACATAGAAGAGTGATTACAATGCGAGCACGTGGTAGAACAACACATGCACTGATAAGGTATACCACTGGATAAGGACAGCCTCAAGGTCCCTATGACCACAGTACTGCACCAAACAGAATGCAACAAATGCTGCATGAATGCTAACAGCCAGTCAAGACATTTATCAAACACCTCAAAATGCTACTGACCATATTTGCTCTTAGTTGTTATCTATGGCATATTCCATTTAACTATATTTAACCATTACCCACAACAGTCAATTTCTACTTTTTTTTTTGTTTTTTTTTTACAGAATCTTCTCTATAGTAAGACCCAGAAAGTTGCTTTACATGGCCATTGATGGAGTGGTAAGAGGCACTTTGCCAGTATATTTATTAATCTGTTATAAAATATACATTTTTTAAAGATATATTTTGCTTATTTATGATAATATTTATGCAGGCTTGTCTTTAATTTTTTCATTGCAGGCTCCAAGGGCAAAAATGAATCAGCAAAGATCTCGTCGTTTCAGAGCATCTAAAGAAACCAAGTTAGTAATGAAACAGTAACCCAATTAGTGCAAATGTTTGCACACTACAGATGAAAACATAATGGCAGGAAATGCTAAATTTAACCTTTTTCAGGGAAAAAGCAGAGGAAATGGCAAGAATTCAAAATGAATTGATGGAAAAAGGTATTCGAAATGATACTTAAATGTATATTACTTTCTGTTCATGGTACTTATTTTTATGAGCAACGAACTTATCAGAATTGGAAATGATGTATCATGTCCAAAGTTGCTCATGATTGTCTGATCAGACAAGTGAGGTCATGTTTTCTATATTCCAAATGGAAAAGTTACCCCTCCCAGATGTTCAGACAGGCCAAGTTTCATGCAGTTTGGAATTGCACACTTACACATTTTATAACTTTCTTCTGTAGGAGCCCTTTTACCACCAGAAAAAGAAAAAACTGAACACTTTGACAGTAACTGTATTGCACAAGTAAGTGTAATTGTGTAAAACTGGTTCTGGTTGTCCATTGTGGTGAAGTGCAATAGTCACAATTAGATCATTATCATTTGTCGTATTCAGTATTAAATAGTCATTTACCAGTGTGGATTGAATTTGTCCGCATACTGCCAGTCCTCTTCAGGCAATGAGGTTGGTGTGATTGTTGGCATGCTGTGATTAATGATTCTTAACCCTTCAACTCCCGTGAGTGACCAAGACAGAATTTCTCCTTACAATATTAAGCAGACAAGTGATGAGAATAAAGAAAAATATCAACTAGGGGTTATAAGTTGATACAATACCAAATTCTTCAAACTAACATCACCAGAACTGTATGGCAGACAGCAAGGAGAATTAACAATGAGATCTTGGGAGTTAAAGGGTTAACAGATGTTATTGGTATATTTTGTATGTTACAAGGATGACATCTGTAAATCATGCCTTTTACCTGTGTATGAGATAACTGTGATTGTGAACAAAAAGGTTTAACCCTTTAACTCCTATGAGTGACCAATACAGGATTTCTCCTAACAACATTAATACAGTGGCAAACAGACAAGTAATGAGAATGAAGAAAAATATAAACTAGGGATTATTAGTTGATCCAATACCAAATTCTCCAAACTAAGATCATAATTATATGGCAGACAGTAATGAGAATTACTAATGAGATCCTAGGAGTGAAAGGGTTATATCATTCCAAAGTAGGTGGTTTACAATGTTGTGCTTCACTCTATGATCTGAATAGGCTGATGCTTGGACATAAATGAGTAAATTTTCTCTGTCATGCTCTTGATTCTTTCATGATTCTAGTGGAAAACGGAGATGGTGAACTTGCTCACTAGATGTGTATAATTTATGGTCCTGAGTGAAGATTGGCAATCGTTTATAACTGGTTGATGTTAGACTATACTGTTATATCACTGTTATATCATGTACTCCAAATGTGTATTGGACTGAGAAAATTCTCTGAGTGTGAATTTTTCTTTGTTACAGGGGACAGAGTTCATGGCCAATTTGTCCGTATGTTTAAGATATTACATTGCTGATAGATTAAACAATGATCCTGGAGGGAGAAATATAAATGTAAGTACCTTGCACCTTAATGTAAGTTTTGATAGTTTTGTTCTCTTCTGGTGACTTCCATTGACTTAGGAATTTTTCCTAATGATATGAATACATTTTTAAATAGTCAGGTGATGAGTGAGAAAGAAAGGAAAGTATCAAAGCAGGTTTATTGTTTGCTTGAACACTAGTTTCTCAGAACTTAAATAATTTAATCTCCATGGCAGAAGTGTATGGAATGATCATTGAGATTACATAAGTGTAAGAATAAAAAGAGCACCAGAGAACCGTGAAGGAAAATTGACACAACACTGGGGTGACTCGCAAAAGAATCCTTTACCATTCAAAGGGAACAACAACTCTCTGAGGGCTAACTATGTCAAACAATTTTGTATGCAGCTTCAGCCTTGACCTTCTACTGTATACTCTAACATCACTATGCATTTTCCCCATACGATTCTCTACACATTTTCTTTGGTGCTGAAAATTGCAGTTGCATCTCTTTTTTGTTTGTTTCAGCAAGTCCACATCCTGACCCAAACACAAAGCACTGTTTGAATGGCGCTGACAGTATGTGCATGTAAAATGCAAATCGTAATTGTCATTTTATTAAATTAATAATATCAGATAATTAGAGCTGACACAGTTGTTTGGTTTCTTTCAGCTGGTCTGATTATGCTGGGTGAGTATTTTGAAGAAATCCCACTTTGTTTTAAATGCTAATGTTGACAAAACAAGTTGATTTCTTTCTCTCCTCAGCTTTTACGGTAACTTAGTGTCATTCGTCTGTTGGACCTAACTATACAGGTATCACATGATGACTTTTGATAGTAAATTAGTTACCTTACTGCGTAAAAGAGCTGTCAGTAACTGATGAAAATCTTAGGAAACGAGTAAAATGTAACAACGACAACAACAGCAATTTTTATTGTTTTAAGACTGATCTTCAGAAGACCATAAATACGCCTAAAAATGGCAACCACATCTGGCCGAGCTACAGAAGATTTCTCTTTTGACTAACAGAAAAAGCGATGAATTAATTAAAACATGCAACGTTTGTTTTTATCCACCTTTTACAAAACAGCTTTATTCATTGTCATTTAAAACAAACGCGGACGACAAAGTGCAAAGAGTCGACCTAGAATACTAATCTAAATTCTCAGATTATGTAAGAGCTGAAATTTGTTTCGTACAAAAGATCGAGAAAGATATTTTATCTTCTTACTGTCAGAGTTGAGCAGTTTAATATCCTGTCAATTTGTGACCACGGAGAACACCAAAAAAAAAAATACTAAAAGTCGGGGTTACACTCTGGCGATAGACCAAATATGTGCAGTCTACATATCACTTCCTTGTACACGACCTTTATGTCATCTGTACTCCCTGAAGCAGCGGCATCTATGCATTTCGTAGATATACAAGAAAAGTTTTCAAACAGATCTGAACATCGCGCAAGGTTTCGCGTCAGTCGATCCGCCACAAGTACATCGTCGCTTTGCTCCAAATTTAGTTCGTCTGGAAGGAGCTGATTCACAGCACAATACTCTGCACATGCGGCGAGAAACGAGGTCTCTCCGTTTTCCGAACGATTACCACAGAAGATCATGTTACAATTTTGACAGAGGTTTTTTTCGGAATTATATTTCTTTCTGTGAAATGCTTCAAATATCCAGTTCAGCCGATCTGGGATATTTAGAGGCTCGAAATGTACTATTGCTTTTCCGAGACTCTGTTTAAGATTTCTGATTCTATGAAACAAACAAATAGGCCTTAAGAAATGACTTACGGCTATTGAGGCCCCAATAAAAGACCTGCCTCTGTGTGATACCCTTGCTAAAACTTTGGGTTTGAAAGTGTTTTTGCTTGAAAGTTTACTTAGGAGGTCTTTCACCATCGTCATTACACGGTTGGCATGGTCTGTGCTTCCTCTATCACCGCGATAATCCATAATGTCGCTGACCTGTAATATAAATAGAAACAAAGAACCATTAACTGTCACCTTTCTCTTTGCTGGCACGTTAATTTTTATTAGCTTCCTGCAACTGTAGGTAAAACCGAAAACTTTCACGCGTTCTACCTCTAAGCGAAATTTTTTCTTCTGATGTTAACTTTTTAAAATTTTGTTGTAATTCTGAATTGCGATTTCCACTGATTTTCTTGATGTAACGGACTATCTAGATGCAGGACTTCTATGATACCAGCATTTGAGCTGAATCGGCCACTCGGTTAAAAAACTGTTTTACTTTAAGTCTGACTCCAGATATCAGGTCGTCTATGAACAAACCTGATTCTCAAGACAGTCTAAATGTTGGTCAGTCGTTCTTACTTGACTGTCTAAGAATCAGGCTATCTGCACGCCGATTTCGCTAAAATGGTGTAAATAAACGTAACATACCGTATTTCTTCATCTATAAGCCGAGCGATTTTTCAGTATTTGACACAAAAGTTTGGGAAATTTTTTCACAAGAAACGGGGTTCGGCTCATAGCCGAGGGTTTGGGATTCAAAAACAATTACAAATTTAATGCTAATGCGAAATGACTGTACATTCCGTGACTGCAGCGCTCTCTGTGTGAGATACTTTAAAATTGACATGATAACAACGTATTTCTGACCACCAATCAGATTATTTGCTTCCCACGCATTGAAAGACTATTTCACTCAACTCGGGAAAAACTCTTCTCATTACTGGGATACCTGTGGTAGCCCAGTCATGAAACGCCTTTGTTTGCGCAATAGTACCCAGTGATCAATGGGCCCTTAACACTATGACAACTAACTGTGGTCCAATGAGGGTGAAAATGTTTACATGCTGATCACGTGTGTTATCTTGATGATGATTGACGTTGTCATGCACGGACAGGGCCGGGTCACATGACGAACCACGAGATTTTTGCTTATTAAAACTCTTTTGTCAGCCATTTTGTATTTGTTCTGGGGTTGTTGTTTTGGCGATGAAGGTGCTACGTTTTTTGTCTACGATTACCTGGAGCTTTATGGTGCAAACGCTCAAAAATACTTTCAGACGCATACACAAGTCGTATTGTTCGCGGCCAATCCACACTAAAAGATGTTATTGAGCGGTATTTTTGGAACGGACTGAGTCGCGAACGCTTGGAAGCCATGAAAGCCTTGTATGCCTTGAAAGCCATGAAAGCCTTGTATGCCTTGTATGTCAAGCATGCCAATGTCTTAGCTGAAAAACGTACATTTGTTGAAAAAAGCAAAATCTTAAATCTGAAACCAAACTGCATATACTCTATGGAATCTATTGAACAACACTACTACCGTGAGATTGAAGAACAAAACTCTAATGGATGCAAACTGCTTTTGAAGAAAGACACCATGTTGGATTCAATTGATGCCAAGGAACGTAGTTACGATAACAGTACGAATGGTATTAATTTCACGATCAGAAAGGTGAATCTTATGTTAGTTTTCATTGTAGTTGTATGGATATTCTTTTTTAATAAATACGTTATCCAAAATCCTGCGTTTTTTGTGTATAATGTTTTTATGTTATTTACTGTTTACGCAATTGTCTTGTGGGCTAATTACACGGGCTTCCGTAGGAAAGCCCGAGTCTTAAAATGCAGTCCGTTTTTTAAGCGCCAAATGGGGGGTCATAGTCCCAGGCGTTCCTTGCGTAAACCGTGGAAACTGGGGATGAGAGTCCAGCACCTTATATGAACGCTCTGCAACATACAACTCTAGGTAAAATTTCCGCACAGCCCCATACTATCGTTAAACAAATCTGTTTTCCCAATGGCAATGTACTGTATTTGTCATTGTTTGCTCTGTTCAAGAACTGAATGCATAATGTAGTATGGGGCTGTGCGGAAATTTTACCTAGAGTTGTATGTTCTTTATATAAGACATGATGAATACTCTTGATGATTGTGATCTACTAGAAAAAGTTGTCAATATGACCAATGTACATGAACATAAAGATGTTACAGTGTCAATAAAAGTACAACAATTCAGATCTCGTTGTGCAAAGTCTGTATATTATAATCGTACTCGTGTTGTGTGTGAATGCCATGGCTATAAACGTGATCGTGAACCAAGCAGAGTACCAGTGAGGATGTTAAAACGTGTCTCTAAGAAAATTAGAAAACTGCAGAGTTATGTACGGAGGCGTTTGAGTAAAAACGTACCAAAGTTAACGAAATTCCATGATCTTATTAAAAATAATGCAACATGAAAAAAAAGTACATATAAAACAAGAATCAGGTTTGTACAAAAAATGAGAAGGAAACCAATTTTTGGAACAAGAAACGTTAGCTCTTCAATGAGATATGTCTACAATTCAAGTAGAGATAAACATGGAAAGAAATATCTCAAATACTCAAGGTTCTTTTTGTGTAATTTCCCATATAGTGAGTACAAGGGTGTAATTCACAGAGGCAATTGTACAAAGAACAAGCTCTTTTAATGATATAGAGAAAACCTTGTTCCTTGTAGGCACCTTGTGGATCCCAGGAAAACAATAAAAGCATCATATAGTCAAGGGGATGTTGTTGTATTTGGACAAAACGCTGGGCAACAATGTGTTGCAATGAGTTTATGTGCATTAATATATCGCAATATGACAGGAATAGGCAATCCTGAAGAATTGAAACAAATAGTACATATTGGAAGTAAATTATATAGCAGTTTGTCATAATTATCAAGACAGTCATTTTTACTGCTAGCAGATTTACCATCAATGCTTACAGTACAAGAGGAAGATTACCAGCTAGAATACAGTGAAAGTTACCTTGGTAATGTCCATGTTGAGCCTACCATTGAGGGATATCAATACTGTATGTGCCTGAAAAGAGCTTTTGAGTCATTGATGTCAGAACAATATAGGTCATATATTTTAACAGTTGGATGTATTGTTATGGGTATTAGTTACTGTGCTGATAATGGCCATTTTTAAGTGTTTGACTCACATGCTAGAGATGTTTATGGTGAAAGTCACTCTTGAGGGACGTGGTCTATTAGATATATTGTCTACAAACAACCTAGTGCATCACTTTCAAAGTTTATGGAGCAACTGATCTGTCTGAACTAAAATGTTGACGAATTACAAAATATGATGTGGCAATAAGCAACAAAGTAAGAGAGGTATGAAAGAGATATCAGGTCAACACAACCCTTGCGAACTAAATTCCCAGTTTTCTGGGAATTCCTAGGAATTCTCAAAAATTCCCAATTATGCAAATGACCCTTGCAAACTGAATTCCCAGTTTTCTGGGAATTTCTGGGAATTCCTAGGAATTCCTAGGAATTCTCAAAAATTCCCAACTATGCAAATTAACTCTGATTTAAAAAGCTTGGAATTACTGGGAATTTCTGGGAAAGGAAGACTCCAGTTTTGTGAGGACTTGGAATCCCTAGGAATTCCTAGGAATTCTCAGCTTTACAAACTACCTATAATTTAAGAAGTGTGGAACTCTTGGGAATTTATGGGAATTGAATTTGAGGCAATTTTAATACCCTGAGGTCCACATAAATTCTAAGAAATTCTCAATACCTTGAATGTGAAGGTTTTAAGAAAAAGAGTAATTTCAGAGGCTTAAAACTTTGGCTCAATAAAGGGTATGCTATGCAAAACTTACCAAGAGATATAAATACATGTACATGTTTATAACTTAAAGATCATGAAATTTATTACTCAAACTAAGTTTTAGTAAATCTTTACATTAGTATGGATTTTCGCATGAACCAGCTGTCAGTTATGTTAAATGGAAATTGCCAACTTCCACAATAATTAACAATAATTACATTTTTATCTTACTTCCCTAACCTACATTACTGGTTGCCTTTGTTAGAAAACCTTGGAACAGTCAAGCTCAGTTGCCTCAAACGCTGTCAGAGACTTTTTGTTGACAATACTTTTAGTAGAAATTTCATGCCTTAGACAAACAAATTCAACACCTAATTAATCTTTCTTTTTTCATGATTGTTGTTGCTGCTTTTTTTTCAGTTGTTTGCTCTATTTTCATGACTAATTGCTGTAATTTGTTTTGCTGTTTTTATTCTTACAAAACATTTTTGTAAGAATTCCAATACTTGTGGATCATCCACACACTTTGCAAACATTTGGCATGCAGACAAGACAGAGGTAGTCAATGTTCCCTTTGAGGAAAAACACCTTTTATATGACGTCTTCAATTTACTTTATCTGAAACTCTGATCTGAAAATATTTGTCAACAAGACTTGTTAGTAGTGAGAAGTACCAACCAAGTTTCCTTTCATAACTTAAATTCTTAAATGTCCCAATCACTGGATCTCCCAAAAAATATTACATCTTTTTATTTTTGGTGCAAATTACAAGTCCTTCTTTATATAAAAATGAAAAGTGCTAGTCACACTTCAATAATAACAGCTCTTAAGTTTACTTGTTGTTCTTCTCTGTCTGTCAGCTATCAACAAAATTGTTTTGTACTTCGGGCAGTGCATAACTATTTGTGGACCAGAGTTCCAACACACCTCTCTAATCGCATATAGCTACTTCTGTCTCTTGTACAAATGTTTCTCCTTTGTAAGACGCACTCTACTCTGTTGTCAATACTGCTTTAAGTTCAGTGGAAACGACTGACTGAGGAATCGAGATGGCGGTGTTGGAACGTGTTGCTGAACGCTTGCTACGGTCAAGCTTTGTAGATTTAGGTACTGGTACACTGGGATCATCTATGTATCTCTTATACTTCCGAATGTGGTATCCTTCTTTTATAAACATGAGGGTAAAAGACGATTTGTAGTCGCATTCAAAACTGTGATTGGCTTGTGTTACTTCTCACCTTTGCCATTAACACCTTTGCCATTAACACAACTCAAGTGTTTCCTCGACAACTTTCGGCCACAAATCGTGCATTTGTAATACGATCGATTCTTGTCGATTATTTCTACATAGAGTGAGCTCACATCTTTATTTATATCACCAAGCTATCCATCTTTTAAAGGCAGAGAACCGGTCCGAGAAGTCAGAATAAAGTTGGGCGCTTCTCTTAACACTGCAATCGGCAAGCCAGCGGATTCACTCTGCTAGCCAATGACAAGTCCTAAAAGATCCACGTGATCATGCCCGTGATCGGAAACAAAAAAGACTCCATAGTTGGCGCTCATCTTTGAATGTACTTTTCATCGGTTGATCGCTTTTCTCAACTGTTTTGCTTAATATAACATTTCTAAAGATAGCTTTTATTGTGGTTCAATGGGAAAACGAGAATAGCGTGAGTGTTGTAAAAGAAAAGAAAGTCGTTGGCGCTGTGGAGTTAAAAGAAGGGACAACAGTTGACATATTGACTGGTACAAACAAGGGTCGAGTGGCCATCTGTAAAGCTACGATTTTGAAAGTTTGTGGTGAGTAAAAATTGCGATATTCGTTACGTGATCAAAATCTTATAAAAGAATAGATGTAGCGGGTTGAATTAAGCTTACATAACGCTCGGCGCAACTGAAACTAGACTAATTCTGAGAATCGAATCGGTCACTTGCATGCTGCAGTTTCTTAAGCTTATGCTTTACAATGAAATAAACCTATCAGTAAGGTTTCAAGATTCCTCTAGTCACGTTTGGGAACATTCAAGATTCATAATAGGAACTGTTATTAAACAAACCTTAGTACATAAAGAAGCCCTCCTTGGTAAAAACAAAATAATGTATTCAGCCCTTTTTTAGTAAAATCCATGAGAGAGATGTACTAACTCCAATATAAAAGTCACTCAATATAACAGAGATTTCTCAATTTGAGAATCCAATGAATGCCCTTTTCCTCATAGCCATCTTAAAAGCCTGGTCTGAGCTTTAAATATACATATTTTAATATATTTTTTTTTTTCAACTTCAGATGTCAAGGAATCCAGATACAAAATGGTCAAGGTTCTTGTTGACAACCTCATTCAAGGCCAACTCATTGTGAGCCCAGGAAAAAAAATACAAACAGTACAAACAGCAGCTAAGTTTGCAGTTTAGGATAACTTCATTCTAATTTATTGTTACAGTTACAACAAGATTTTAATCAAAATATCAATTTTATTTGTCTGTAATTAGCCCCTTCACTCCCAAGAGTGCTTGGTTTTCAAATATAACTTGAGATATTGTATTTTATGGAAAAGAATCAACAGATTTTATTCACAATTTGTGTCAAACCAAATTTAATGATTGATTATAACTATTTTATATGAATAGCTGTAATTGAGGATTAATCCGTATGAAGTTTTCAAGAAAAGAAAAATAAATCAAATTCCATCCTAATATTACCACACATTGACGTTAATAATAAATCAAAAATATTTTACATGTAAGCCTTAATTAAGCTTCTAAATAAATTTCATTGAATACTTGAATTTTAGCTGGGTTTTTTTAATTTAAAGTATCTATTTTATATCATTAGCCTCATATTTTTGCTTAAAATTCCCAGTAATTCTTAAACATTCCTAAAAATTCCCAGAAATTCCCAGAAATTCCTAGGAATTTTTTAGATTTACAGCTTTTCAGGGAAAGTCATTGGTTCTCTGAGTTGGAATTCCTAGGAATTCCTAGGAATTTCAAGTCCTGTTGGCTATAAACTTGGAATTTCTGGGAATTTCTAGTAATTTCTAGTAATTTCTAGGTTTTTAGAACCAGAGTTGTTATGGTTGGGAATTCCTAGGAATTCCTAGGAATTCCCAGTCCGAATTTACTGTGAAAATTCACACCTTTATTCCTAGGAATTCCTAGGAATTCCAAAAGCCATTTTGCAAGGGAAGTGTTCAAAGACCACTGTTTTGCAGTAGTTCTTTATTCTACATTACTCAATCATTTCACCTTGTAGTTACTGGAACTCAAATACCTTATATGCAATTATTGAAAATGGATCTCAGCCTAACAATACAATGCAGAGTAAGCACTGCTTAACATCTGTTACCCTTCCTGACAGTTTTGCAATTTTTGGCACTAACATAAATGTACACCTTAATGAAGTAAGTCACAGAGAATTAAGTAATTTAACTGAAAGCCGAATATCTTTAAAGACCTTGATTTTAAGGAACCCCACTGGGAAAACAGGATTTTTAGTCTGGATTTCAAGTTACTTTATAGCTTGTGTTTATGAACAAAATACAAAAGTAAAGCAATTGTTTTCTCTTCTGACATATGAAGACAGTCATTCACCTGCAATGAAACAGACAATACACATTTGTGGTGTGGATAATATAGTAGAGGAAATTCGTATTATTCAAAATAAACAGGAATGTCACACTACAGAATATGATATACAATTTATTTGCTGTTCATGTAATATTACTGAAATTGGAAGGAAACACATCATGAGAAAACAGAGAAAAAAACATACGTATGACAGCATGGCACCTGTTGCCAATTGGTGTATTCAGTTTTATTTTCTGTATTGCCAGCTATTCAATCTTTTTCAGCCCAGCTGCTTGGCATAGTAGTGGCCCTAACAATAATTATTGAAGATTTTATCTTAACTTGAGCATCCCATGAGCAAAATAATAGAGAAACATGTTTCACACATTTGTACAAGGCCATACAGATCAATGAGTGGGATAACATCATGATTATTAATGATTGGAAAAAATTAACAAGTTTCTGGCTGAAACAAGTTTTGGCAGTTGTGTTAATGTGTATTTACTGATGCTTTCAATGTTAATTACTTTGCAAATAAAGCAAGTTACCCAAAGTATCAAACTTAAACAAAGTATTCTTTTGGCAGAGAGGCCTGTGGTTCTGGGCAGAGGTTTTCTGTAAGTATTTACTCTTTGTGGATAATCTAGTGGAGGAAATTAATAATATTATTCAAAATAAACAGGAATGCAGACTATGGAATTTGATATACAATTTATCTGCTGTTCATGTAAAATTACTGAGATTTAATGGAAACACATCATGGGAAAACAGAAAAAAAAACCATGTATGACAGCATGGAACCTGTTGCCAAAAAGAGGTTTCTAGAAGACATTAAAAGAAAACATTCAACTATGGATGCTAGAAAGAAGAAAGAATTACTTTCTCAACCCAGTGAGAAAGTAGTGAAAGGCAAATCGGTTGAATTGTC
>NC_142683.1:3295000-3342500 GCF_964200805.1 Pocillopora damicornis
GAGGAAGTTTCGTGCCCAGTGTGTACTAACGTCTACACAGATCCAAAGCACCTTCCATGTCTACACACGTTTTGTCTGCGGTGTTTAAAACACTGGCACACGACAAGCCATGGCCGAGACACAATCAGATGCCCGAAGTGTCAAGCTATTAGCAGAGTGCCTGAAAGTGGCGATTTGACAGATCTTCCCACCAGCTTTTATCTGAACGGCTTGATTGATGTGCTAGCAATTAAAGAGTGCAAAACCAGCCAAGTACGATGTGGAAATTGCGACAAGAAAAGCGCCGAAAGTTCCTATTGTTTTCATTGTTGCGTGTTTTGGTGTGACGAGTGCATCATTGGACACAACATCATTCGCAGCAATAAAGATCATCGTGTTCTGGCGCTCAAAGACTTTCAAGACAAGGACTATGAAGATGTGATGAAACGACCAGCTTTCTGTCCTAAGGAAGATCATAACAAAGAAGAGCTAAAGTATTTTTGCAAAGACTGTGAATTGCCACTTTGCCAAATATGTGTCACATTGGATCATGGAGGTCATAGTATAAAGTTAATCAAGGAAGAAGCCGAGAGACAAAAGACTGAGATTAAGTCTTTCATAGAAAAACAGCGACATAATTTACAAGCAAAGATGAATGCCGTAAGCCGACTTGATGAAGACTGTGCCACACTGATACAACAAGGCGAAGATGTGATGAGAGAGATTCAAACATTTGTTGACAATTTGATCGCAGTCATTGAAGTAAACAAGAAAAATATATTCACAGAGGTGGAGAAAGAAACAAATAAGTCGATTGAAAGCATAACAAGGCGAAAGACCGAGATCGAGCGTCAAATGACGTCCATGAAATCATCTCTAGAGAGGGCTGAAATACTTTTTACCCGAAGTACAAACGCTGAAATCGTCCAACTGAAGAAATCATTAGACGCAATCTTTGAAGGAGTTCATCAAACTGAGCCAACCAACTGTGACCCCGAACTTGTGGCTCATTTTGTCTTCGTGGAAAATCGAAAGTTATTTAACACTGTCAAAACGGAAGACATTGGAACTTTGAAAAAAACAACAAAGGCAAGTCAATGTGTCGTTGAAGGCAAAGGACTGGAGGAAGCAATTTCTCACCGTGAAGCTCACTTTACTTTGACAATAAAGGATATCGAAGGAAGACAGTGTTACAATGAACGTGACCATGTAACGGTGGAGATCAGGGACGAACAAGGACGAGAAAGCACGTCAGAAATACAAATAAATGACGGTAAAGATGGACTCTATCAGGTCAGCTATTGTCCCAGACATCCAGGAAAAAGTCAAGTGACTGTAAAGATAAACGGGGAACATATTGGGGACAGTCCTTTCACTGTGCAGGTAACACCATTTCAGTTTAAACCTGTTCTTTCTTGCGGAAAAGAAGGCTCGTCTGAAGAAATGTTTAAGCGTCCTTGGGGGGTAGCTGTAAGTGCCAAAGATGAGATAGCTATAACTGATCATAACAACCACAGAGTCCAAATTTTTAACAGTGAAGGAAATTACTTAAGATCGTTTGGTACCGAAGGAGTGGAATTTAAATTTCCTACCGGAATAACATATCATAATAATGGGAATATTTTCGTGGCAGACAATGGGAACAATAGAATCCAGATTTTCAGTGGGAAGGGTGAGTACGTGGGGTCCTTTGGTGGGAAAGGAAGACTTGATAGTCAGCTCAGTAGTCCCTGTGGTTTATCAGTAGACAGTGATGGGAATATCATTGTCGCTGATTCAGTCAAGAAGCTGATTAAGACTTTTTCTCCTGATGGCAATTTTCTAATGAAGATAGGAGCGCAGGGCTCTTTTACTTTTCCTCTCCACTGTATTCAATATGAAAGATATCTCATAGTGTCAGACTATAGTGAACATTGCATCAAAGTTTTCGACAGGAAAGGAAACTTTCAGTACAAGTTTGGAAAGAAAGGTGGAGGGGACGGGGAGTTACAGGGTCCCAGAGGTTTATCAGTGAACAAATCAGGTCACTTGATGGTCTGTGACGGAAATAACCACAGAATACAAGTATTTGAGCTGAGTGGAAAGTTTCTCGGCAAGTTTGGAACAAAGGGTGGTAAGTTAGGAGAGTTCAATTATCCAACCTCTTTAGCAGTTCTCAGCAATGGCCAAATTGTTGTGTCTGACACATACAACCATCGTATACAGATATTGGAATAAACTTGTTCACATTATTTTGTACTATTGCGCCGAACCAAAATCAATAAGTTAATCAACCATCGAATGCAAAAATTGGAGATTCTACTTATTCTCTGAATGACCTTCTTTGTTGCTCTCAACCTTAACAATCGTAATTATTCAGAGAGTAACTAGGTTTCGCCAAGATAAGACTAGTTATGAATTACAGGGAGGGAGGCTGTTTTAAGAATTAAGTTTTAGAGAGAGTTAAGACCACTTTTTGCGCTTTTTGTTCGTAACTCACTTCGCTGGGAAAGAAAAATTAAAGCAATGCACGAGACAGTTTTTATTATTGCTTTGTCTTAAGCTAAGGGGAATTTGTCGTTAACTTTTATGTAAGAAGACAAAGGCTTTTATGTAAATCATCAGCGTGGCCTGCAGATTTAAGTAGCAGAAAATATAGTACAGTAACCAGAGTATGTTTATCTGTTTTGTAAGAATTGTCTTTTTGCACATCTTAATTGTAGTGAATAGTTTTACAACCTTGCTAAATGTAAGGTGTTCCACTACTTTTTCATGCGTTCACCCTAGTATAGATTACCTAGTTGATAGAGATCAAATCTAACGAGACTTATTTCGACTCGCAATTGAGAACTTTCAATAAGTTATTGTATACGATCTACTGAACTATTTCCTGTATAGTGTCATAAGACTTAATGTATCATCGTTTTGAGTGTTGATGTATCATTAAAGACGTTATGATTTGAATTTAAGATGATTGTCATCAATTTAAGGTTAATGTCAACAAAATGGGGTACCTTCCGGAAAAATCGTCCACAGCGCACATCTATAGAAGAAACTACGGAAAGCTATATAACACTATAAGCTTATAAAATACAGTTTCTGAGCATAACTTCATTTTTCCAAGTTTTTATATTTTTAAGGTGCGCGCGGGCCTAAAATAATTAAAAAAAAACACAAAACGGTATTTGCTTTACTGAATTACCAGCCTTCGCGTTACCGCCTTCTTCCAAACAAACTGGACGGTATCGTTCAGCTTATGATAGGCTAACAAATGGTTTGAGGCTTTTTGGTTGTTCCTAGCATTTCCTGAGAAAATCTAGTCTGAAGTTAGAAAATAGAAAATATTTAGGTTGTTGTCACGCTCCGAGACGTCACGAGAGAAATATTTCGAATTTCGTAAAAGCCTCATACCTGTACGTGCGTCAATATCTGAGGAAAATTCTGGCCAATTTTCATGAGCATGGTTGAAAATTTTCACCCTACAAATTATTTAAGAATAGGTCACTCTTTAAAAAAAAAAAAAAAAAAACCTCGAGTTTTTGGCCTTAAAGAAATCCACAGTTTCCGCTCCTCATTTAAGCCCATGTCATGGGGTCGTGTTGCCGATCAATAAAACGCAATATATAACTCCCTGCTAAGTCTCATGAAAAAGAACTCCTTTCAAATTCGCCTATTTTGTAAAGGGTATTTTTGCACGCGCTGTCATATATTTTTAAAAACCGTAGCACAAGAAAATCTATAATCAATAAAGCGCAAAGGAAGCGTTTCCAGGATGATGCCGACTCCGACTCCACAAAATGCTTCTTTGTCATATGTTTATTCGTGAAGATCCTACCTTTTATAAACTCGACCATAGTGAACTGATCAAATGAATCTATTGCTCAATCGAATCGAAAATACTTTCCACTCCAAACTCTTAACTCGAAAATCAATTGACTTACACGTGTCAGAATGATCACACATACATAGAGACGGGTGATTTGAACATAATACAAAACCGGTAAATCAAGTTAAAATCAATAACATACCAGACAAACAAAACCTATCAACTAGTGACAAATTGATATACAACGTGACTATTCGTGACACAATTCTACACTTCCATCTTAGAGGCCACATAATAAAGGGGAATGAGAAATCCCAGCTTTATAGTATTGCACTAAAAAATTAGTCTTCGTATACAATAAAAGCCAAGTTCAGTGTCAGCAGATTTCTCTTTGTGAAAGACAAGAATAAGCGTCTGGAAGAAGGACAAGTTATCTTTTTTTCCTCTCTTCGTAAGATTTATTTTAAGCTTTCCTTTAACAAATTGCTTGGTTTACAGCTACGAAGTCTCCTCAAGAGTCATCCCAACCATAAACCCAGGGCTTCTCTTTTCTTTCGTAGATTTCGTGAAGTTGAAAGTCCACGGTTATGTCTTCTAAGTGATCTTTAAGAATTTTTTCAAGTTTTTCGTGACATGTTCCAGCCGAGTAAAGAATGGTGAGCGGGTCAGTTTCACATTCCTGAGAACCAGGAATACAAGGAATCGTTCTTTAAGTGCCAGCTCATATTCAGTCTCAAATTTCCCTCTTGCGTCAAAACATGAATAAACGTCTGTAACGGGGTCAAGTCATCTTTCTTCACTCTCTTTGTCAGATTTATTTTAGGCTTTCCTTTTCTCTTAAACAGATTTCTGGGTTTACAGATGCATTGACTCTTCAAGCGTCATGGCAGCCATAAACCCAGGACTAATAATCTTTTTCACAGTGGAAGTCTATCGTGTCTCCTTCTTGTGATAATAATACCTTCTCGTTTCTCGTGACAGTTCCAGCTGAAGAACGGCGGGCAAGTCAGTTTTATTTTTCAGATAACCAGGAATCCAAGGAATCCTTGATTAAAATGTTTCTTGTATCATGAAAGTTCTGCGATTGATTTATTCACAAACCGGCTGTCAAAACAACTAATTAATTCTTCCAAAATTAATCATGTTTAAGAGTTTAATTTCCGACAATGTTTCGCCATATTGACAGAGATAAACACTTTTTTGTGGGTTCTGTGTGTGGTATAAACCGAAAGAAATTCACCTCAGTGCAGGTGAAAGTGGTGGATACCTACCTCCACTTCGATGAACAATTTTCAATGAGCCAAGATAAAACTAGTTATAATTTACGGGTGGAAGGGAATTAGGCCAGAAACGAAATCTGATATTGTTTTCCTTTCAGTCTGAACACCTGCAGTGTTAAAAAAACAAATAAAAAACAAAAACCAAAAGTATCACAAGACTTCATGTGTTATTTTCCTTTTTTGCAACTTTTGCCTTATTATAGTAGCTATAAGTTGTCAGAGCTGACTCAATTATTTGACTTTTATTTAAGATAATGATTAATAATCAATTAAAAATGAGCTTTTCACCATCAGTTACCTTAAAGAGAAAAGTTTGGAATATTTTTTGTATATTAGAAAATGAATAAATCAAGTCTAACTTCAAAACAAGAGTTTTGCTAGAGTTTGCACACCACGTGCTTGAAAGTTCTAATTTCTGATTAAACTGTGCTAAAAACAAGGCTACTTTTCATTTCTAGCAAGGGGAGGGCAACACCTCGTTTGAAATAAGAGCTTATGACATGGAAGGGATGTTATTTTGTGGATAGAGGATCTCCCTGCAGAGCATATTTTACCCAACATCGTCCCTTCTGCAAGTGAACGTTAAATACTTCAAAATTCGTAATGGCTTTCCCGAAATTCTTGAGGTGGATTCAGGTTTTACGAGACTTTAAATTCAGATCCTGGGAGAGGACATTGACGCCAAAGTGCGTGAGAGTCTACGTAATTGATCAGGTCACGCGGAGAGCCACGCGAGGCGTGTTCTGCGTTTCTTCCTCCCGTTTCTCGGGCTAAAGCTCTAAAAGCTTTTAAAACATTTCCCATTTACTGAGACCGCAGGTCTGGAAAGTAGCGTGTTAATAGAGCAGTAAAGACTTTTCCAAGATGATGCTTCTACCCAAATAAGCAATCTCATATCTAAATAGTGCAACTGTTTTGCAATGACTCTTCAAGAGTCATTGCAGATGTCAACTCAAAACTTCTCATCTCGTTCGCGGATGAAGTCCATAAATTTCTCCTCTTATCACCAAGTTTTTGTGACATGCACCAGCCTGACAAAAATACAGCATGCAAGTCATTAAAATTTCCTTTGTAACGTTTTCACACTTTCACAGGGGAATATTAGTAATATTTCATTGTGAATAAACAGTCAGC
The DNA here is from genome assembly GCF_964200805.1 of Pocillopora damicornis. Lineage (NCBI taxonomy): Eukaryota > Metazoa > Cnidaria > Anthozoa > Scleractinia > Pocilloporidae > Pocillopora > Pocillopora damicornis. Next base: position 3,301,199 of record NC_142683.1, read on the forward strand.
TCTTTGTATGAAACCTCCAGTTGTGAAACAAATTATCGTTAGATTATCAAAATATGATCTTAAAAGTTAAGAATCGTTAGCATGATTGGAAAGGAAGTATTCAGTGAGAGAAAAAAATTGAAAACGATTATCGCCTGTTTTAAAAGAAGAACTCTGAGCCCGCTACAATGTTGGATGTGTGACGTCACGCTCGGTGGGTGTGTGCGAGTCTGATTAGGTCACGCGAGGAATCCTTGATTAAAGCGTTTTCTTAAAAGTTAAGAATCGTTAGCATGATTGAAACGGAAGTATTCAGTGAGAGAAAAAAATTGAAAATGATTATCGCCTGTTTTGAAAGAGGAACTCTGAGCCCGCTACAATGTTGGATGTGTGACGTCACGCTCGGTGGAGTCTGATCAGGTCACGCGTGGAACCATGCGAGGTATGTTTACAAGTTTCTTTCTGCTGTTATGCTATAGATGCAGGCTTTAAAATATATTTTATTTAAGACCGTGGCATAATCAAATCCAGGACAGGGGAAACTTTTCCAGGAGGGTCAAAACCCTCCTTTCGGAGGTTTCCATTCTTTGTCTCCTTCCAATGATTTTCTCGTTTTTCGTGACATCTTCAAGCCAAATAACTGCGGGCGAGTCGAAATTTACATTCCAGAGAGCCAGGTATCCAAGGAATCCTTGATTAAAGTGTTTTTTTGTATTAAGAAGTTCTGTGATTGGTTTATACACAAAACTCGTTGTTATAACAAATAACTAATTTCAAGAATAGCTAAAAATAAAGTCACAAGGCATCAATGTTTCGAGTTCAACTCCGAGAAAAGCTGATTTGCTCGAGCGTGTGCTCAGCTCTTGGTAAAAAAACACATGGATATCAAAACGCTGCTTCACAACCTTCGCGAGGAAGTTTCGTGCCCAGTGTGTACTAACGTGTACACTGATCCAAAGCACCTTCCATGTCTACACACGTTTTGTCTGCACTGCTTGAAACACTGGCACACAACAAGCCATGGCCGAGACACAATCAGATGCCCGAAGTGTCAAGCTATTAGCAGAGTGCCTGATAGTGGCGATTTGAAAGATCTTCCTACCAGCTTTTATCTGAATGGCTTGATTGATGTGCTAGCAATTAAAGAGTGCAAAACTAGCCAAGTACGATGTGGAAATTGCGACAAGAAAAGCTCCAAGAGTTCTTATTGTTTTCATTGTTGCGTGTTTTGGTGTGACGAGTGCATCATTGGACACAACATCATTCGCAGCAATAAAGATCATCGTGTTCTGGCGCTCAAAGACTTTCAAGAGAAGGACTATGAAGATGTAATGAAACGACCTGCTTTCTGTCCTAAGGAAGATCATAACAAAGAAGAGCTAAAGTACTTTTGCAAAGACTGTGAAACGCCAGTTTGTCAAATTTGTGTCACAATAGAGCATGGTGGTCATAATATAAAGTTAATTAAAGAAGAAGCCGAGAGACAAAAGACTGAGATTAAGTCTTTCATTGAAAAACAGCGACATAATTTACAAGCAAAGATGAATGCCGTAAGCCGACTTGATGAAGAATGTGCTAGACTGATACAACAAGGCGAAGATGTGAAGAGAGAGATTCAAACATTTATTGACAATTTAATTGGAGTCATTGAAGCAAACAAGAAAAATATATTCGCAGAAGTGGAAAAAAAAACAAGCAAGTCGATTGAAAGCATAACAAGGCAAAAGACCGAGATCGAGCGTCAAATGACGGCCATAAAATCATCTCTGGAGAAGGCTGAGAAACTTTTCACCCAAAGTACAAACGCTGAAATCGTCCAACTAAAGAAATCATTAGACACCATCTTTGAAGGAGTTCATCAAATCGAGTCAACCGACTGTGACCCCGAACTTATGGCTCATTTTGTCTTCGTGGAAAATTATAAGTTGTTCAACACTGTCAAAACCGAACAAATCGGAACTTTGAAAAAACCAACAAAAGCAAGTCATTGTGATATTGAAGGCAAAGGACTGGAAGAAGGAATTGCCCTCCGTGGAGTTCACGTTACGTTGACAACAAAGGACACCGAAGGAAGACAGTGTTATAATAAACGTGACCATGTAACGGTGGAGATCAGGGACGAACAAGGACGAGAATGCACGTCAGAAATACAAATAAATGACTGTAAAGATGGACTCTATCAAGTCAGTTATTTTCCCAGAGATCCAGGAAAATGTCTAGTGACTGTAAAGGTAAACGGAGAACATGTCCGTGACAGTCCTTTTGCTGTGCAGGTAACACCATTTCAGTTTAAACCTGTACTTTCCTTCGGGAAAGAGGGCTCGTCTGAGGGAATGTTTAGCTTTCCTTGGAGGGTAGCAGTAAATGCTAAGGATGAGATAGCTGTTACTGATTGTCAGAACCACAGAGTCCAAATTTTTAACAGTAAAGGAAATTACCTAAGATCGTTCGGTCGGTCTGTTACCAAAGGGGGAGAATTTAATTTTCCTACCGGAATAACATGTCATAATAATGGGAATATTTTCGTGGCAGACAATGGGAGCTATAGAATCCAGATTTTCAAAGGGAAGGGTGAGTACGTGGGATCCTTTGGTGGGAGAGGAAGCTTTGATAGTCAGCTCAGTGGTGCCTCTGGTTTATCGGTAGACAGTGATGGGAATATCATTGTCGCTGATTCAGGTAACAGGCTGATTAAGATATTTTCTCCTGATGGCAATTTTCTAACGAACATAGGAGGGCAGGGCTTTTTACCTTTCCTTTCCACTGTATTCAATATGAAAGATATCTCATAGTGTCAGACTGTGGTGAACATTGTATCAAAGTTTTTGACAGGAAAGGAAACTTTCAGTACAAGTTTGGAAAGAAGGGTGGAGGGGACGGGGAGTTAAATAATCCCAGTGGTTTTTGGTGAACAAATCAGGTCACTTGATGGTCTGTGACGAAGGTAACCACAGAATACAAGTATTTGAGCTGAATGGAAAGTTTCTCGGCAAGTTTGGAAAAAAGGGTGCCAATTTAGGAGAGTTCAGTAATCCAAGCTCTTTAGCAGTTCTCAGCAATGGCCAAATTGTTGTTTGTGACGCTTTTAACCATCGTATACAGATACTGGAATAAACTTGTTCACATTATTTTGTACTATTACGCCAAACCAAAATCAGTTAATTAATTTTGAGTTCAACCATCGAATGTAAAATATTGGAGATTCTATTTATTCTCTAAATGGCCTTCTTTGTTATTCTAAACCTTAACAACCGTAATTATTCAAAGAGTAACTAGGTTTAGCCAAGATAAGACTAGTTATGAATTACTGGGATGGAAGAGGGCTTAAAATATTAAAATTCGCTTTCTTTTACACCAGAACATCTGCAGTAATCTAAAGACAAATAAAGAACTCGTCTTAGGGACAAGATTATATATATTAATAACAAGGCGAGGGCAGTGACCCGGAAACATTCATTCAGTCTGTAGCATATATAATCGAACAGCTAGGAGGGGAGTTTAACATATACATTTTAAGTGTAACTGATATTACACAGTTCCCTATATAAGATCATGCTGTTATTAGAAGTAACTTTTAGGAAGAGTTAAGACCACTTTTTGTGCTCCGTTTTTGTTCGTAACTCACTTCGCTGGGAAGAAAAAATTAAAGTAATGCAGGAGACAGTTTTCATTACTGCTTTGTCTTAAGCTAAGGGGAATATGTCATTAACTATGTACGAAGACAAAGGCTTTTATGTAAATCATTAGCGAGGTCTGTAAATTTCAGTAGTAGAAAACATAATACAGTAATCAGAGTGTGTTTATCTGTTTCATAAGAGTTGTCGTTTTTGGAAATTCCAATATTTTAGTGAACAGATTTACAACCTTGCTAATTGTAAGATGTTCCACAACTTTTTCATGAGATAAGTTTTCACCCTAATATAGATTACCTAGTTGATAGAGATCAAATCCAACGCAACTTATTTTGACTGTACACGATTCAGTGAACTATTTCGTGTATAATGTCATAAGACTTAATGTGTCGTCGTTTTGAGTGTTGATGTATCATTAAAGACGTTATGATTTGAATTTGAGATGATGGTCATCAATTTAATGTCAACAAAATAGGGTACCTTCCGGAAAAATCGTTCAAAGCGTGCAACTAATAACTTTTTTTTTTCAGATTTTGTTTTTTTAACCGCCCGCGAGCCTGAAAATAATGTTTAAAAAAGACGAAACGGAATAAACAGACAAAACTATACAAACAAGACCTATCAACTAGTGACAAATTGATATGCAACGTAACTGTTCGTGACACAATTCTACACTTCCCTTTCAGAAGCAACATAATAAAGGGGAAGGAAAAATCGCAGCATAATAGTACTTCACCAAAAAAATTAGTCTTCGTATACAATAAAAGCCAAGTTCAGTGTCAGCAGATTTCTCTTTGTGAAAGACAAGAATAAACGTCTGGAAGAAGGACAAGTTATCTTTTTCGCAGAAATTCCCGTTTGCGTTGCTGAGAATTCCGCACACGCTGGTTCAGTAATCTTGGATTGTATACTTTCTCTTGATTCAGGCATTACTGACGACAATTCAGCATTACACGTTCCATTCTGCGATCTATCCACTCTATTTCAATCTAATCTTATGGTTACAAAAATGTTACATTTATTAGCTTAGGAAATCCACACTCAGATACCTAATTCTGTGTGGGATTCAAGATTCACTCACGTTGTACAACGATTTGTGGGCACTAACTTCCTATTAAACATAGCTTTACTTGACAATCAAGCTGTTAAGTCAGTTTCTACGCGCTTAAACGCCCTGCAAATACCTGGTTTCATACATCATTGCTCGCAGAACTAATCTGATTACCCTATGCCGCTCCCAATTACATGCTAGTTTTAACTGTAACTTTAACTCTGTACTTTAACAGTAACGAAATTAAAACTCAAAATAAATCTAGAAAATCAATTCTATGGGCGGCCGTCACCACCAAAAATACAAGGATGTCGAATAGATCAGCAAATACAAAGCTGGTCTAAAGCCTAAAATAAATCTAACAAAGAGAGGAAAGAAATATAATTTGTCCTTCTTCCAGACGTTTATTCTTGTCTTTAACAAAGAAAAATCTGCATACTGAACTTGGTTTTTATTGCATACGTAATTTAAACCAAAAGCAAGCAATTTGTTAAAGGAAACCTTAAAATAAATCTTACAAAGAGAGGAAAGAAAGATTGTTGTGAAATGTTTCCGCGCAAATGAAAATGAAATCTTATATTGTTTTCCTTTTAGTCTGAACACCTGCAGTGTTAAAAAAAAAAAACAAAAACAAAAAACAAAAATCAATTTGGAATGGCTGAAACGAGACTATTCATTAATCACAGGGGGAGGGTAGAGGGCTAAGAACGTTACTTCTATTAGTGGCATCACTTATCAAACAATTAACATAAACGAGAACAAAAAGTAACACGGAGGAAAGTTTACGGTTCAAGTTCATCTAATGAGGAATGCATCAATAACTTTTACATAACCAGCAAAAGGCTTTCGGTAAATCAACTTATATTAGTCTTGAGAAGAGTTTAATAAACCTCTTGCGTCCATTTTGAGGTCACTGTTATCCTTTTAATCTTATTGGCTCTCATTGGTGCGAGTTATTCATGAATCGCACCATTTTTTCTCTTAATCACATCTTTTTTCCCAGCTAATGAGACAGCTTTACTAAAACACAACAACCAATCAGATTTCAAGGCTTGTTTAAAGGAATCAATCGCATTACCGGAAAATGAAAGACTACTTTTTGATAAATTAAAACCAGCTCAATCCTGGATCAATAAAATGTTAGTACAGACTTAAAAATTCTGCATTTGAGCGACTGAATTTTGCAGTTTCAAAGTGGATGCAATGGAGTGGAAATTGAACTTCATTTCGTTTAATGGTGGTCTGAAATCATACTTGTGACTTCAAATCAAACTCGCGCTGGGCATTCGTTTTGAAATCACGGGTATGAATGAATAGATGAAGTTTGCATACGAAGTGCTTTAAAGCTCTAATTTCTGACTAAACTTTGCTACAAACAGGGCTACTTTTTATTTTTTAACAACGGGAGGGTGACACCTCGTTTCAAATAAGAGATTTCACTGCGAATGAAAGGGCGAATTGAATTATGAGAGAGATTTGGTCGCCACATTTCAATAAGGGGTTTTAACCTGAATACGACTACTGGCCTATAAGACGTTTTCATTCTAGAGTTGAGCAGATATGTAGATTTATCGGAGCAAAAGAAACTGTAGACACAAGAGAAGAGTTCAAACACTTGAACACCAGTGTGGCCACCATTCACTGTTTTGCTAATCAATATAGCCGTTATGACGTCATGTTGGTAATGATGGTTAACAGTACGTAGCATTAATCAAGGCAGAAAAGGAATGCAGTTTATGACATAGAAGGGATGTTATTTTGTGGATAGAGGATCTCCCTTCAGAGCATATTTTACCCAACATCTTCCCTTCTGCAAGTGAACGTTAAATAGTTCAAAATTCGTTGTGGCTTTCGCGAAATTTAGGTTTTACGTGACTTAAGATTCAAATCCTGTGAGAGGACATTGACGCCAAAGTGCAGGATTTTCTACGTGATTGATCAGGTCACGCGGGGAGCCACACGAAGCGTGTTCTGCGTTTCTTCCTCCCGTTTCTCGGGCTACTGACCTAAGCTCTGGAAAGTACCGCGTTAATAGAACAGTAAAGACTTTTCCAGGATGATTCCACCCAAATAAGCAGTCTCATATTTAAAAAGTGCAGCTATTTCGCCATAACTCTTTTTAAAGTCATTGCAGCTGTCAACTCAGGGCTTCTCCTCTCTTTCGCAGATGAAGTCCATAAATTCCTTCTCTTATTATCAAGTAACATGTTCCACCCTGACAAAAAACAGCGTGCAAGTTATAAAAATTTCCTTTAGAACGTTTTCACCCTTTCCAAGGGGAATATTAGTAGCATTGCACTGTGAATAAGCAGTCGGCTCTTTGTATAAAACCTCCACTGGTGAGACAAATTATCGTGAGATTATCAAAATATGATCTTAAAAGTTAAGAATCGTTGGCATGATTGAAACGAAAGTATTCAGTGAGAGAAAAATAAATCGGAAATGATTATCGCCTGTTTTGAAAGAGGAACTCTGAGCGCGCTACAATGTTAGATGTGTGACGTCACGCTCGGTGGGTGTGTGCGTGTCTGATTAGGTCACGCGTGGAGCCATACGAGGTATGTTTACAAGTTTCTTTCCACTGTTATGCTATAGATCCAGGCTTTAAAATATATTTTATTTAAGACCGTGGCATAATCAAATCCATGGTCAATAAAGGACAGGGGAAAACTTTCCCAGAAGGATCAAAACCTTCTTTTACGAGGTGTCCATTCGTTGTCTCCTTCCAATGATTTTCTCGTTTTTCGTGACATCTTCAAGCCGAACAACTGCGGGCGAGTCAGATTTTACGTTTCAGAGAGCCAGGTATCCAAGGAATCCTTGATTAAAGTGTTTTTTTGTATTAAGAAGTTCTGTGATTGGTTTGTACACAAAACTTGTTGTCTTGACAAATAATTAATTCCATGAATAGCTAAAATAATGTCACAAGGCATCATGGTTTGAGTTCAATTCCGAGAAAATCTACTTTGCTCGAGCGTGTGATCAGTTCTTAGTGAAAAACACATGGATATCAAAACGCTGCTTCACAATCTTCGCGAGGAAGTTTCGTGCCCAGTGTGTACTAACGTGTACACCGATCCAAAGCACCTTCCATGTCTACACACGTTTTGTCTGCACTGCTTGAAACACTGGCACAGAACAAGCCATGGCCGAGACACAATCAGATGCCCGAAGTGTCAAGCTATTAGCAGAGTGCCTGAAGGTGGCAATTTGAAAGATCTTCCCACCAGCTTTTATCTAAACGGCTTGATTGATGTGTTAGCAATTAAAGAGTGCAAAACCAGCCAAGTACGATGTGGAAATTGCGACAAGAAAAGCTCCAAGAGTTCTTATTGTTTCCATTGTTACGTGTTCTGGTGTGACGAGTGTATCATTGGACACAACATCATTTGCAGCAATAAAGATCATCGTGTTCTGGCGCTCAAAGACTTTCAAGACAAGGACTATGAAGATGTGATGAAACGACCTGCTTTCTGTCCTAAAGAAGATCATAACAAAGAAGAGCTAAAGTATTTTTGCAAAGACTGTGAAACGCCAGTTTGCCAGATTTGTGTCATAATAGAGCATGGTGGTCATAATATAAAGTTAATCAAAGAGGAAGCCGAGAGACGAAAGACTGATATAAAGTCTTTCATAGAAAAACAGCAACACAATTTACAAACAAAGATAAACGCCGTAAGCCGACTTGATGAAGAATGTGCCACACTGATACAAAAAGGCGAAGATGTGAAGAGAGAGATTCAAACATTTGTTGACAAGCTAATTGCAGTCATTGAAGCAAACAAGAAAAACATAATCGCAGAGGTGGAGAAAGAAACATGCATGTCGATTGAAAGCATAATTAGGCGAAAGACCGAGATCGAGCGTCAAATGACGGCCATAAAATCATCTCTGGAGAAGGCTGAGAAACTTTTCAACCGAAACACAAATGCTGAAATCGTCCAACTTAAGAAATCATTAGACACCATCTTTGAAGGAACTGATCAAATCGAGCCAACCGACCGTGACCCCGAACTTGTGGCTCATTTTGTCTTCGTGGAAAATTACAAGTTATTCAACACTGTCAAAACCGAGGACATCGGAACTTTGAAAAAAACAACAAAAGCAGGTCATTGTGATATTGAAGGCAAAGGACTGGAGGAAGGAATTGCTCTCCGTGAAGCTCACTTTACTTTGACAACAAAGGACAGTGAAGGAAGACAGTGTTACAATGAAGGTGACCATGTAACGGTGGAGATCAGTGACGAACAAGGACGAGAATGCACGTCAGAAATAGAAATAAATGACTGTAAAGATGGACTCTATCAGGTCAGATATTGTCCCAGAGATCCAGGAAAATGTCAAGTGACTGTAAAGGTAAATGGGGAACATATTGGGGACAGTCCTTTCACTATACATGTAATACCATTTCAGTTTAAACCTGTTCTTGCCTTCGGAATAAAGGGCTCGTCTGAAGAAACATTTAGTTTTCCTTGGGGGGTAGCGATAAATGCTAAGGATGAGATAGCTGTAACTGATTATTGCAAGCACAGAGTCAAAATTTTTAACACTGAAGGAAATTATTTGATATCGTTTGGTCGGCATGGTACCGAAGAAGGAGAATTTCAATTGCCTACCGGAATAACATATCATAATAATGGGAATATTTTCGTGGCAGACAGTGGGAACAATAGAATCCAGATTTTCAGCGGGAAGGGTGAGTACGTGGGATCCTTTGGTGGGAGAGGAAGCCTTGATAGTCAGCTCTATAGTCCCCATGGTTTATCAGTAGACAGTGATGGGAATATAATTGTCGCTGATTCAGGTAGGGGACTGATTAAGATTTTTTCTCCTGATGGCAATTTTCTAATGAAGATAGGAGCGCAGGGCTCTTTTACTTTTCCTATTCACTGTATTCAATATGAAAGATATCTCATAGTGTCGGACGATAATGAACATTGTATCAAAGTGTTTGACAGGAAAGGAAACTTTCGGTACAAGTTTGGAAAGGAGGGTGGAGGGGACGGGGAGTTAAATGGTCCCAGAGGTTTGTCGGTGAACAAATCAGGTTACTTGATGGTCTGTGACGAAAATAACCACAGAATACAAGTATTTGAACTGAATGGAAAGTTTCTCGGCAAGTTTAGAACAAGGGGTGTCAATTTAGGAGAGTTCAATCATCCAAACTCTATAGCAGTTCTTAGAAATGGCCAAATTGTTGTGTGTGACACTCGTAACCATCATATACAGATATTGCAATAAACTTGTTAACATTATTTTGTACTATTGCACCGAACCAAATTAAAATCAATCAATTAATTTTGAGTTCAACCATCGAATGTAAAACATTGGAGATTCTAGCTATTCTCTGAATGACCTTCTTTGTTATTCTCAACCTTAACAACAGTGATTATTCAGAGAATAACTAGGTTTAGCCATGATAAGACTAGTCATGAATTACAGGGAGGGAAGTGGGTTAAAAATATTAAAATTCGTCACGGTTTTCCTTTACACCAGAAAATCTGCAGTAATTTAAACATTTATTCCATCTGTAGCATATAATATCAAACAGCTCGGAGGGGAGGTGAAAATATACATTTCAAGTGTAACTGATATAACACTGTTCTCTGTATAAGATCATGCTGTTTTAAGAAGTAAGTTTGAGGGAGAGTTACGACCATTTTTTACGCTTCTTTTTTGTTCGTAACTCACTTCACTGGGAGAGAAAGAAATAAAGTAATGCAGGAGACAGTTTCTATGATTGCTTTGACTTAAGCTAAGGGCAATATGTCACTAACTTTAAGTAAGAAGACAAAGGCTTTTTTGTAAATCATCAGCTAGACCTCCAGATTCAGTGGTAGAAAACATACATACATCAGAGTGTGTTTGTCTGTTTTGCAAGAGTTTTTTTTTTGCACATTCCAATTGTAGTAAACAGATTTACAACTTTGCTTGATGTAAGATGTTCCACTACTTTTTCGTTAGATAAGTTTTTACACTTGAATAGATTACCCAGTTGATAGAGATCAAATCCAACGCAACTTATTTCGACTCGCAATTGAGAACTTTTAACAAGTTATTGTATATGATTCATTGAGGTTACTGTCAACAAAATAGGGTACCTTCCGGAAAAATCGTTCTAAGCGTGCAACTATAGAAGAAACCATGGAAAGCTATATAACATTATAAAGCTTGTACAGTACAGATTCTGAGAATAACTAAGTTTTTTCAAAGTTTTTATTTTTTTAGGCGCACGCGTGCCTTTAAACACAAAACTTACGATACTTGCTTTACTGAATTACCGGCCTCCACGTTACCGCCGACCTCCGAAAAAACTGGACAGCATCATTCAGCAGATAATAGGCTAACAAATGGTTTGAGGCTTTTTCGTTGTCCCTAATGGTTCCTTAGCAGATCTATTTTGAAGTTGGAAAATTAAAATATTTCGGTTGTTGTCACGCTCCGGGACGTCACGAGAGATTGAATATAACGAATTTTGTAAAAGCCTCATACCCTTAAGAGCGTGGGCAATTTTCATGAAAATCGTACAAATCTACACACCCCATAAATCGGTTTAAGAAGAGGTAACTCTTTAAAAAACAAACCTCGAGTATTTGGCCTCCAAAGAAATTCACAGTTTCGCACCTCATTTAGGTGCAAGCCCATGCGGTCGTGCCGCCGACCAATAAAACGCAACATCGAACCCCTGCCAAGTCTCATGGAAAATAGCTCCCTTCCAATTCGCGGGAAGGTTCTTTCGACAAAAGAAAAAAAAACGAGTTTACCAAAAATTAAACGAAATCCCAAAATTCAACGGGAAGAACATAAGGAAAAGAGGGCAATGCAAGCTAGGGAAAAGAAAACATCAACACTCAGGTAGAGGCCTTTCGCTCCTCGGTACAGATTCTCTTAAATCATTTCAGAGTAGAGAAAATGTCTGGACCCTATATATCCATTTAGATCACTGATCACTGATCACTTCACGTACACCTCCGCCAATGTCATCTACTGCATAACTGGCACTCATTGCAAAAAGTTATACATTGGTGAAACAGGATGACGACCAGGTGACTGATTTCGAGAACCCCATCGCGACGTAGAAAGAAATGACAAGGACACATCCAAACCAGTCGCTAGACACTTTAATCTCCCTTACCATTCTAAGCATCATATGGCAGTTTGCGGCCTTTCCCCCTAGTTCGGAAAGCCGCAAAACTCCAGAACAAAAATTTATCTTTCAAATCGGCACTCTTAATCTCCACGGCATCAACGAGCACTTTTCATTCAACTAATTTATTCTTGAATAAAGGAGGTAAGTTTCTAAAGAAACTGTGCTGCTGCGTCGGTGGAAGAGTGCAGCATGTAATTTAGTGTTAACAACTAAGTTGAAAACGTAAATTGGCCACCGTAAAGAGTTAAAAGGCTGACGTTTCGAGCGTTAGCCCTTCGTCAGAGCGATTGGAATTTATTCTTGTTTTCTCGTCATCATACTCCCACCAATGGCGTAGCTCTATTTTCTGCATATAAAAACACACAACCCACAATTCCTCCAATCGCTCTGACGAAGCGCAAACACCCGAAACGTCAGCTTTTAAACTCTTTACGGTGGCCAATTTACGTTAATAAATTACCCTGTTCTTAAGAAACAGATCAGGCTAAAAGTAGCTTTGTTTTATTCTGTGGTGTGTGATTCACTGCATTAAAACGGGCTTTTACTAAGCAGCTCCATTTCCTAAATTCCAAGTTATGAATTTGCGCCAAACGCGGAAGTAACATTTTTTATTTCCGCTCAATAAGATACCCCTTTCTGCTCTTTAATCATAAAAATTGTGTTTCGTTATCTCTTAATTTATTAACACACCTGTCTGATGACAGGTCTAACATTGACGAAATGTCACATTAGGTAAAAAAAAAGCAAAATTAATAAAGGCTGCGCAAATATACATAGAAACCTCTAGAAAAACAAACATTACGTCATTTCAACATTTCTTTCAGTATGTGCGTATCATTTTCATTATCTCTGTTTTAATAAGATAATATCAATCTTCCTCTCCATTCATCATTTCTACAAATAATTTATAATTTCATTAAATTCTATACAAACTTTTCGTTACATAAATTATACATTCAATTACAAATATCGTCAACAAGCCCCTCCCTTCCCCTGAAGTATGCAAGTATATTTGTCTAAGAATGATCGTCTGTGGCAAAAAGCGTTCGTGTCTTGATCTGCTGTATCCTCTAATTCCAGAACGTATCCGAGCAATTGCGGGTACAGTTAGAAGCGAATGTAAGAGGGATTTGTGTAAAATGGATGCCGTCCAATCAGTTCCCAGCACCCCGAGCAACAGCAAAGAAGTCCCTTATTCAGAACCGGACTATTTCTCAACTAAGAACCATAATAAAGCACCTATGGGAGGCTTCCGTGAATCATGCACCAAAGTAAAATGAGGACAACATGGCGGTATCTTAAACGTGTTCACTTCCAAGCACGGTCCATTATTTTGAAATCACCACTGAAGTATTTGAACAAGGCTTTGATGAGAGGTACACGTCTACAATGGCCCCTTAGTCAAGGTCACTTCGAATTCCAAGCCCTGTCCATTTATCAGGGACCATAAGAAAGTATCTGTGCATGGCCTCAGTGAATCGTGTCCTGTACAACTCCGGGGACACTACTGTAGGCATTCTTCCTTGGCCTCCAAGAATGCCGCTGGCTTTTACGTACATCTCCAACTTCTTATCCCAAGTGAATGTTCGAACAAAATCTAAAGAACAAAAGAGTGCATGAAAAAGATCTCCATTTTCACGCACAACTTGTCATGCATGTTACGTAAGCATTATGTAAAGAAAAGCTGAGTCGAACGGAATCCATTAATTGTATCGAATTGACTGAGAAGCCGAACTTCGCGTAGACCTGATTCACAGAATTTGATAAGGCTTATGTGGAGTGCGGCGTCTGCACCGGGCCTAAGTAGAGCTGTTAATAAGAGTCTGCAGTCGATCAACACTGCCGGCTAGTCTGCCATTTTGAACCGGCTACTTTCATGTCATTTAACTAGGATTGCCGAAGAAAAATCGTACAATTGAAATGCTATCGAAGAAAATTGCACAGCAGCCATTACGCAGTTTTGAATGGGATTAGATACAAAATTTACCAAATGTGTGAACAGGGTCCACCTTCCGAATTCTTTCGAGGGTTTCGTGTAAGCTTCGTGGAGCGCTTTGGACATTTTAAACGAATAGTTCTCCGTCTTACTCGAAATCTGAAGAAAGTAAATGACGTCCACAATGGCCTTGCTTGTCTTCTACTTTCATACGTTTTGACAACCCTGCCTAATGCTGTCCCTTATTACGAAGCTCTGCCTGACTCACCTATGATTCCGGTGACCAGTTCAGACCGGGCTTCGTCTATGCCTACCAACAGTGAATAATCCATCACCATCTGCTGAGCAAGGAACTCTGTGTCGTTGTGAATAGCACGTGAGAGAATGGCTTTGGAATGCGGGCGGATAAATATCGGGCACTCACGGATCACTGGAACAGAAAAAGGAGTTGAAATTAATTTCTGTATAATTAAACAGGGTGTTGTTTGTCAACGACTCGTGGAAAATCCCCAGCGACAAACAGAAATTCTGCAGATACCAGAAATGTTTCTAAGTGGAAAGGGCAGAACGCATGCGAAAAAAAAAAAACGCCCGAAACAAACCGTTAGTAGTTAGCACGAGAAATATTCCTCCAGCGAGTAACCGCGGAGAAAGAGCGGGAAACGTACCAATAAAGGTAGGCGCGGTAAGAATACAGTACTCTGTCAGAGCCTAAAAGTCCAAATAGAAACTAACGTGATTTACAAGGGGTTACAACTAGTTAAACGGTAAATTTACCATAAAAACCCATAAAAAGAATCGATTCAGTCCTCTTTGACTCACTTTCAAGCAGGTTCTCGTCCAGTAATACATCGTTCTTCATCCCGGAAGTCTGAACGTACCGGCTTCTCATGGAACCTTTTAAATCGAAAGTCTGAAGAAATAAAGTATTAGACGTCAAGTTTCGGATAGAAAACTTGAATTAATTCTTGCGACCAGTTAAGACTTAATGTCGCAAAAAGGCAACTTTGAAAGAGTTCGAGCTTAGAGATCTAAGGTCCCACCGAATTGTGAAAAATTTGCGCAAATAAAAAAAAAAAGGAAAAGAAGAAAAAAGACCATTATTGTAAATTACATGTCGTAGATTTTTCTATTTTATTGGTAAGATACTCCAGTTTCATACCTTGTCGATTTTGCGGTCGTAAAACAAATTTTCCATAACAAGCACATCCTGTCTCATCGTAGCACCTGTCTGTGAGTTCTTGTAACCAATCCTGTATATCCCCAAGATCTTTGCCAACAAGGTTGGTCGCTATCAAGAAAACAAGAAAACAATATAAATCCATTTTCTGATGCTATGCGAAGGAAATTTACTACCAGAGTGCAAAGTATGAAGTGCAAGTAAAGTCATCGTGTTGGGTAACCCCATCATCGCTTTTTAAAGGCAGAGGTCTGCACATGAACAGAGTAACTCATTCTGCGAGAGCGCAGACTGGGCTCTATCGTAGTTTTACTCACCCCCCCCCCAAGGATATGATGCTACTCAAGCGCAATACCTCACCCCCCCCTTCTTTCGGTATTTCGTTGGTACCCATTTACACCTCTGAGTAGAGAGAAGCATTGTGGGAGCAAATAATCTTCTCCATGGACATAATGTAGCGACTCCGTTTAGGCCTCGAGTCCGGATCCCACAACGTTACCACTGCCCCACCACGTCCCCCTACCACAACGTTACCACTGCCCCACCACGTTCCCCTACCATACCTGTTCATCTAGAGCTTTATTGATGTAGCAGAAGTAGTGTGGTGCAAACTCCAGAAAACACTGCAACTCCAGTCTTGACATCTGCTTCATGACAAACCGGTCATCTGTAAAGTTATCGTTGACACATTACCAATGAATTCGCAATTGTGTGGAGAAGGATCTCAATTTTCTTTCTTTAAACCTTATTTTCGACTCATCTTCCTTAGTGCAATGTTGCACCTCGTTTTCTGTGTTTGAGCAAGGTTGAATGAGAGACGATGGTTAATGAAGCCAACGGCAGTTCAGATGCCAGATGTATTTCTTCTTGAAAAGCGGTCATTTTGTGAACGTTACAAATAAGCGTTAAAACATCGAATATCCGACTCGAAATAAATCGTCAGGATAAAAACAAAAGGGCAGTTTCCTCCTGCGCAAGGTGCCACACGAATCAGCTTCAGCAATGGTGCAGGTATCAATGAGGTCAAGGAAATGCAGCCGATTAAAGTTAAAATGTTAAAAAATATAACCAAGGAAATAAACGACAAAAGAAAAAAACATCTATGTTATTAACTTACTTCTCCTCGCCGTCAGGAAAGATCCTCTTTCGCAGAGATCTGAATTGCTCCGCGTAATAGATACTGCAGTAAAATCGGCAAGTACTGTCAGCAAACTCTGAAATCAAAACAAAGATGAGCTTTCAGTATCCCCGATAAAGGCATACGTTTTTTTAAGTCAAAAAAAGTCTAAACCAAATAGTCTCGGAAAACGTAAGAGGAAAAAGTTGAAACAGTCACGCGACCTTCCCTCGCTTTCTTTTGCGAGACCCGTCAAGTAAAGATAGCGTGACGCTCTCAAGCAGTCGTTTAAGCTCTGAAACAAGGCTCTCCCTGTAAAACAAACGTGCAAACAAACGAGCAAAACTTTCTTACGGTGCTTAACATGAAAATCCACAGCTGGGTTAGCATCCTTTCTTTGAAAGCCAAACTGCAGGAGTCCTAACGAGGAAGACAGAAGATCACAAACATCAAATGAAACTCGAAAAACGTCACTATCGGTCAACTCTTCCTCAATTGTTTCCATTGCGTTTCGCGGGGAGGTTCTCAAGAGCAAATCTCGACGACTTAAAATGGTGCATATTCCTCTTTTTAAATCTAAATTGTCTCCAGGCTTTTTCTTTTTTCCCCCGTTTTTGAACAAGATACAGTCAGAGTATCTGACGGCGTCTTTCAGCTTCCTCGTCTTTGAAGAATATTTCTTGACACCTAACTAACAAGCCTCTTCCCCCTCCTCAAGAACATCGAAATACTTTTATGGCACCCAGCCGTCTCCCTCGTTCACGAAAAAAAATATTGTTTATTCTCACCGATGTCATCTTGTGCCGGAATGTCTGGCGGTGCGTTATTCTCCACCTTCTTTGCGTCGTCCTTGGGACAAGGGACGTTGTTCTTCCCTTTTGTAAACACAACTCTCTCCACTTTTCGGTGTTTAGCATGTTGGGTGGCCTGTGGCTCAGGCTCTGCGTGGAATTCTTGACTTTTGCTCATGAATTCTGACTTTTCTTTGGCAACAGAAGGCGTTTCCCCTTCTTCTCCCACTGCCAATCCCGTTTCGGGATTCACAATGTCTAAATGCACATAACCTGAGCGAAAGAGTGCTTTAGTTAGCGAAGCTGTGGGGCCTCAGACGTAGATCGAAACTGCTCTTACTGGTGTCTGCCTGCTTGTTGTCATCAGTCAAGTTAGGACAGTCTGAAGTCCAGATTAATGCATGTAAATGGGGAGATCCTCTCATCTGAAATTCTATACATAATGCATAATAAACTATTTTGCTAATTGGATTCGCTTTGCTAACTAACACTTCATTGAAAAATGTCTCCACTCTATATTGAAAGTGCTTAGCTACTATAACAGGATTTGTATTCAGAATTTGGCACCTTTCATTGTAAGACAATGCATCAAGTTCCTCATTTGTCATCTTTTTCCCTTGCATTTTGGCAATGATTTGGAATAGTTCTGGCCATCTAAGATCAGCACATGATAGCGTCATAAACCATGTTGGAATACCAAGTTGTTTCACCATAGCAACTACCTCATACATAAATTTTTGCCAGTAAGGTGGAGTACCTGGAATTTATCTCAAAAATAAATAAGCTTGGTCTTGACAAATTAGATTTTGTAAGCCTTATGGACTGGATTCTAATTGAGCAGCAGTAACAGAATGACCAGGAACCTTTTTTAATGCAATATTGATACTGTCTGAAACTTTTTTCTGCTCAATTATAAATTGTGCAAAGAAAAGATACTCTGGGTTTCTAGCAAATTTTCCACTATAATGTAGGAGTCATGCATTAAAGTACTTTACTGGTGATAACATAATTTCACGTTCAGCTGTGTACCCATACCTTCCCTTAGGAAACAACACTGGGAAAGCTAGTTCTTCACATTGTTTATCAGTCATGAATGAAACAGGGTGTTTGTTCTCTCCTGGTGCAATGCTATAAATTTCATTTCCTGATGACTGCTCATTATTATTATCTACCATCACAGGATAGTTAGGGATAATGGATTGCAAGCATGTTTGATTGATTGGCATTCTATGCTCATTTAAAGGGTCTTCAATTTCTTCATTATTATCATTTAAGTCATTTAAGTCATTAATTTGATTTTGGAATGAAGATTTTTCCTGGTTTACTGGTATTGAATCTTCAGTGTCTTCTACACAATCATCTGTAACTGAATTGTTTGTAGAACCTGTTGCTTCATTTACTGTTATAGAATTATCTGTCTCATGCAGTACAGTCAGATTTGTATCAATATTATTAACATCAATTTGTATGTCTTTATACAATGTATTATTTGCCTTAAGCCATTGCAAGGCTTGTAAGACAAAGTGAGGCCTTACTGCTTGAAAGTATACATGCCCTCTGAATTGTAACTTTCTTTTGAGTTTTAAAAGGATTATACCAGATCTCTCAGGAGGGCGTGTAAAAGACTACTTGTCTGATCACATTCAACCAGTACATTACAAATTGCACCTTTTATTTTCCTCTGTTGACCTTTGGGCATAACAATAATCTTTACAAATACTATTCTCTGAGCTATTAGTGTCTGCTCTAGTTTTTCAAGAGAGACAAGCTCAACTGGTGTATCATCAACATACTTATCACAGCTTGACAAGGAACGTTACCTTGTTTAACTTTTGAGTTACATGTGTTACAAATATACTCCTTACCATCAAATGAAGTCTGAATGCTAAAATAGTGTTGATTGGAGTATTTAGTACTTAAGAAGTTTTTAACTGATTTCTTATACAGCATTCTATTGCATACACAGCATACATAATAAGGACCTTCTCTGATTTTCTCTTTGAATTCTTTAATGCAGACATCAATAGTTGGGATTGTCTCACTCTCATGCTGTAGTCTAACTTTGTATCCTATTTTTTCTAGAACTTATCTGTTGCAGTCTTTTCTTTTTTGGAGCAGATTCCATGTTGTCATAATTACATTTTTTTCTGTGCTTTTCCATGATGTGTTTGATTTGATGAAGGTCCATGTTAGATGTGCAAGACAAAAATTGCATTTCATAGTGAACAATATCTGTTTTAAGTTTCTTTGTAACAATGTTAGAAATAGCTTGTACGAATGGTGGTATACCACTTATTTTTATTTGTTGTATTGCAGGTTCACAAGTATCTTCATAGGTCAATAAGGAGAACATGTACTTTGCTCTGACTGTTTGTTGAAAAATACAAGTAATACAGTAACTTGCAAGCCACAATAAGAACCCTGTATTCCCACTTTAGTTGTTGAAATTAAGTTTTCCAACTTGTTTTTTTGTATTGTTCAAACTAGTAGATAACATCCCATAGCTTTGAGCTTTAAGTTGAACTGATATCTCAACTCTACAAATATCAAGACTCTTGTATAAATCTGCCATTTTTAGACACCTCTTGATGCCCATGTTATGATATAATTTATTTCCTTGGTCAGCTAGGCAACAAAGGGTTTTGGAATTCTAATAACTACAAGACTTTGCCACTGAGTAACACATTGCATAAAGCCCCACACCCCACAGCAGAACATTGTTTGCAAGAGTAGTTGTGTTCTTCTCTCAAATTGTTCACTCTAGTTACTTCATATGTACTAATCTGCAATCCTCTAAGTTCATAATTGTCACTGAGGGAGTTTATAGTCTGGAAATACTGTACTAAGCCCTGAATAGATGGTACTTCTAATAGTACACATGTACCTGAGGGATGGCTTCTACCATATTCATCTCTTGCATGAGAGTCAAATATCTTATAACTCCCATTATCAGTATGATAGATACTGACACCGATACATTCTATTATCAGAATAAATGAAGAGTAATTTTGTGATAAGAGTGATTCAAAAGCCCTGTCTATAGACATACTGTACTGATATCCCTCAATTATTGAATAATAATGATGTAGATTACCAGTGTAGCTTTCACTATAATTAAGCTGGTAGTTTTCCTCAGATAAAGCAATCATTGACGGTAATTCAGTTTGCATTAAATATACCTGCCCTGTACATTGTGACAGTGTTGAATGCAATTGATTACCCATCTCCAAAATTTGTATTAGGTCATCACAGGTATGTATTCCTTTTATCTAATTATAAATCAAAGCAATCAAACTCATAGCAACACATTGTTTTCCAGCATTTTCACCAAAGTACATAATATCACCTTGACTATATGGTGCCTTGATTGTTAGAGTAGGATCAATACCATATATAGGAGGCCCAGGATTTGTTTCAATGTCATTACACAGATTCAGTGTAGCACAATGACCTCTGTGGCTCGCATTCTTGTACACACTTAATAATGTATTACAGCTAAATAAATAAATGAATAAATGAATAAATGAATAAATGAATAAATGAATAAATGAATAAATGAATAAATGAATAAATGAATAAATGAATAAATGAATAAATGAATAAATGAATAAATGAATAAATGAATAAATGAATAAATGAATAAATGAATAAATGAATAAATGAATAAATGAATAAATGAATAAATGAATAAATGAATAAATGAATAAATGAATAAATGAATAAATGAATAAATGAATAAATGAATAAATGAATAAATGAATAAATGAATAAATGAATAAATGAATAAATGAATAAATGAATAAATGAATAAATGAATAAATGAATAAATGAATAAATGAATAAATGAATAAATGAAAAAATGAAAAAATGAAAAAATGAATAAATGAATAAATGAATAAATGAATAAATGAATAAATGAATAAATGAATAAATGAATAAATGAATAAATGAATAAATGAATAAATGAATAAATGAATAAATGAATAAATGAATAAATGAATAAATGAATAAATGAATAAATGAATAAATGAATAAATGAATAAATGAATAAATGAATAAATGAATAAATGAATAAATGAATAAATGAATAAATGAATAAATGAATAAATGAATAAATGAATAAATGAATAAATGAATAAATGAATAAATGAATAAATGAATAAATGAATAAATGAATAAATGAATAAATGAATAAATGAATAAATGAATAAATAAATAAATAAATAAATCCGCCATGTTCGACATGATGGAAAGAAGGTTGCGCCTTCATTACGTGTTTGCGGTATTCCCCATTGCACGTGACCAGGCTTGTGGAGAAACCCCAATAAACCTATAGTCGGTCGCCCGACTAAAAACACATGGATATCAAAACGTTGCTTCACAATCTTCGCGAGGAAGTTTCGTGCCCAGTGTGTACCAACGTGTACACTGATCCAAAGCACCTTCCATGTCTACACACGGTTTGTCTGCACTGCTTGAAACACTGGCACACAACAAGCCATGGCCGAGACACAATCAGATGCCCGAAGTGTCAAGCTATTAGCAGAGTGCCTGAAAGTGGCGATTTTAAAGATCTTCCTACCAGCTTTTATCTGAACGGCTTGATTGACTTGCTAGCAATTAAAGAGTGCAAAACCAGCCAAGTACGATGTGGAAATTGCGACAAGAAAAGCCCCGAGAGTTCTTATTGTTTTCATTGCTACGTGTTTTGGTGTGACGAGTGCATCATTGGACACAACATCATTCGCAGCTATAAAGATCATCGTGTCCTGGCGCTCAAAGACTTTCAAGACAAGGACTACGAAGATGTGATGAAACGACCTACTTTCTGTCCTAAGGAAGATCATAACAAAGAAGAGCTAAAGTATTTTTGCAAAGACTGTGAAACGCCAGTTTGTCAAATTTGTGTCACAATAGAGCATGGTGGTCATAATATAAAGTTAATCAAAGAAGAAGCCAAGAGACAAAAGACTGAGATTAAGTCTTTCATAGAAAAACAGCGACACAATTTACAAGCAAAGATGGATGCCATAAGCCGATTTGATGAAAAATATGTCAAACTGATACAACAAGGCGAAGATGTGAAGAGAGAGATTCAAACATTTGTTGACAATTTAATTGCTGTCATCGAAGCAAACAAGAAAAACATATTCGCAGAGGTGGAGAATGAAACAAGCAAGTCGATTGAAAGCATAACAATGCAAAAGACCGAGATTGAGCGTCAAATGATGGCCATGAAATCATTTCTGGAGAAGGCTGAGAGACTTTTCACCCGAAGTACAAACGCTGAAATCGTCCAACTGAAGAAATCATTAGACACCATCTTTGAAGAAGTTCATCAAGCTGAGCCAACCGACTGTGACCCCGAACTTGTGGCTCATTTTGTCTTCGTGGAAAATTATAAGTTGTTCAACACTGTCAAAACCGAACTGATTGGAACTTTGAAAAAAGGAACAAAGGGAAGTCAGTGTGTCGTTGAAGGCAAAGGACTAGAGGAAGGAATTGCTCTCCGTGAAGCTCACTTTACTTTGACAACAAAGGACACCGAAGGAAGACAGTGTTATGATGAAGGTGACCATGTAACGGTGGAGATCAGGGACGAACAAGGACGAGAATGCACGTCAGAAATACAAATAAATGACTGTAAAGATGGACTCTATCAGGTCAGATATTGTCCCAGAGATCCAGGAAAATGTCAAGTGACTGTAAAGGTAAACGGAGAACATGTCCGTGACAGTCCTTTTGCTGTGCAGGTAACACCATTTCAGTTTAAACCTGTACTTTCTTTCGGGAAAGTGGGCTCGTCCGAAGGAATGTTTAGTTTTCCATGGGGGGTAGCAGTAAATGCTAAGGATGAGATAGCTGTAACTGATCGCGACAACCACAGAGTCCAAATATTTAACAGTGAAGGGAATTACTTAAGATCGTTCGGTCGGCGTGGTACCAGAAAAGGAGAATTTAACTCTCCCTCCGGAATAACATATTATAATAATGAGCATATTTTCGTAGCAGACTCTAGGAACAATAGAATCCAGATTTTTAGTGGGAAGGGTGATTACTTGGGATCCTTTGGTGAGACAGGAAGCCTTGATAGTCAGCTCAGTTGTCCCCGTGGTTTATCGGTAGGCAGTAATGGGAATATCATTGTCACTGAATCAGTTAACAGGCTGATTAAGATCTTTTCTCCTGATGGCAATTTTCTAACGAAGATAGAAGAGCATGGCAATTTTACTCTTCCTTTCCACTGTATTCAATATGAAAGATATCTCATAGTGTCAGACTGTGGTGAACATAGTATCAAAGTGTTCAGCAGGAAAGGAAAGTTTCAGTACAAGTTTGGAACGAAGGGTAGAGGTGATGGGGAGTTAAATAATCCCAGTAATTTGTTGGTGAACAAATCAGGTCACTTGATGGTCTGTGACGAAAATAACCACAGAATACAAGTATTTGAACTGAATGGAAAGTTTCTCGGCAAGTTTGGAAAAAAGGGTGGCAATTTAGGAGAGTTCAATAATCCAACCGCCTTAGCAGTTCTTAGAAATGGCCACATTGTTGTCTCTGACTCTTTAAACAATCGTATACAGATAATGGAATAGACTTGTTCACATATGGAGTTTTTTGCCAAACAAAAATCAAACAATACATAATTTAGAGTTCAATAGACAAATGAATAACAATGTAACTCCTGTTGATTCTTTAAATAAACTTCTTTGTTATTTTCAAACTTAACATGAACAATGACTCAGATAATTATTTTAATTAGCTCGGACGGAAGTAGTTATGAATTACAGGGAGGGGAGGGAGGGGAGGGAGGGAAGGGGAGGGGTGAATAGTGGTTCAGAAATAAATTTTAAATTCTGCCTCCTTTCAACCCGAACATTAAGTGGTGGTTTTGCAAAAATAGGAAGAGACTAACCAAGACTATTAATCAATCTTAGAGAGAAGGTAGTGGGCTGGAATAATCAACTATTTTTGTAGCATCAAACAGCGTTCTTAGGAATGAAAGTGGAGGTGTACATTTTGTTAGTCTGAATGAAATTCAAGTTTTTCAAGTTTAAGCAAAGATTATTGAGAAGCACTTAGTATTGGTTACAGTTTAAGTGTCTGTTTAAATGATATTACACGGTAGTTAAATGAAAGTATAATGCATTAATGACTGTTTATTAATTTTGAAACAATTATTGTCTTTTGCATATTCTAATTGTAGTAAACGGATTTACAACCGTGCTTGTTGTAAGATGTACTTTCTCATTAGGAAATTAAGCTCAGCTGAAAATCTACTGCTAGAGTTCGAATCGATGAAAACTAATTTAGACTTTAATACTATTAAGAACTTTCAGCTGGTTATACACGAAATAGTTCAACGGTCATAGGAATTTATGTACCGTTCTTTACTAAGACTTTTTGTGTCATTAAAGAAGTTACGAGTTATGTCAGAGCTGGCTCGATGATTTGACTCCGATCTGTGATGATTATTGACAATTAATGAGAGATGAACTTTTTATCATCATCTAGCTTGAAGAGGAAAAAAACATAGTAAAGGGAAGCTAGAAATGAAATTACGTAAATTACAGTATCAGGGTAGGAAACAAATACAGTGCACAGATAAAAGGGGTATTTTTCTTAGGATAAAGTATCGTCCTGTAGAGCATCTTAAGCCCTCTCCCATCAGCACGTGTCACGTTAAACACTTCGAGGTATTTAATGCTTTGGCGAGATTTTGGAACCAGAGTTAGGTTCGACGAGATTTTAAAAGTGTTAATTACGACGTATAATGATTAATTTTTTACCAAATGAAACACCAGTATAGCAGTAAGAAACGAAGAAAAAAAACTGTCGATAAAAAATCTTGTCAGTTTTCAACGATAACCTACTCTAGAGGTAAATCTTGTTAGAGGGCATTGACATTAAAGTGGGCGAGTCTACGAGTCTGATCAGGTCACGCAAGGAGCCACGCGAGGCGTGTTCCGCGCTTCTTTATTCCGTTTCACAGGCAATGGATCCATAATAATAATATGTCTTTTATTTAAACCCGTAGCACTCGCAAATCCACTGTAATTAAAACAGAAAAAGAGACTTATCCAGGATGACGCTTCCACGTTTCTTTGTTCACTGTTTTAGTTATGGCTCGCTGCTCGAGAGGGCAACGTGGATATAATCCAGTGACATGCAAAGCCCCGTTGGCTAAATTCTCTTCAATGAAGTTTGCGTTAGTGAAGCTCCTACTCTCTCAGAAGCCACATGATAAGGAGAACTAAATAACAAATGTCAGCTAAGTAGCACTTCATAAGAAATCAGTCTTCTTAAACAAACAAAGCCAAGTTTCAGTGTTAGCAGATAAACAGTCTTAAATTTCCTCCTTGCATCAACACATGAACAAACCTCTGTCAGCAGGTCAAGTTATCTTTATTCACTCTCTTAATAAGGCTGATTTATTTTAGGCCTTTGCTAACTCTACTCTCCTTCTCTTCTCATTCTCAGAATGAGTTTATGAATGTCTCTCTCTAGTGATCTTTGATATCTTCAAGTTTTTCGTAAAATGTTTCAGCCAAATCAAGAACTGAGTGAAAAATCACTTCACATTCCTTAGAATCAGGAATCTAAGACAAAATTATAATTCAAATGTTATTAGGATTAACAACATTTCATGATTGGTTTATTCACAAACCCTGCTGTCAAAACAAATAACTTATTCCCAGAATAGCTAAAACAAGAAAGTCACAAGGCCTAATTGTCTCAAGTTCAATTCCGTGAAAAGTCGCTTGATCGAGCGTATGTTCAGTTCTTAGTGAAAAACACATGGATATCAAAACTTTGCTTCACAATCTTCGCGAGGAAGTTTCGTGCCCAGTGTGAACTAACGTGTACACCGATCCAAAGCACCTTCCATGTCTACACACGTTTTTTCTGCACTGCTTCAAACACTGGCACAGAACAAGCCGTGGCCGAGACACAATCAGATGCCCAAAGTGTCAAGCTATTAGCAGAGTGCCTGAAAGTGGAGATTTGAAAGATCTTCCTACCAGCTTTTATCTGAACGGCTTGATTGACGTGCTAGCAATTAAAGAGTGCAAAACCAGCCAAGTACGATGTGGAAATTGCGACAAGAAAAGCGCCGAGAGTTGTTATTGTTTTCATTGTTGCGTGTTTTGGTGTGAAAAGTGCATCATTGGACACAACATCATTCGCAGCAATAAAGATCATCGTGTTCTGGCGCTCAAAGACTTTCAAGACAAGGACTATGAAGATGTGATGAAACGACCTGCTTTCTGTCCTGAGGAAGATCATAACAAAGAAGAGCTAAAGTACTTTTGCAAAGACTGTGAAACGCCAGTTTGCCAAATTTGTGTCACAATAGACTGGCATGGTGGTCATAATATAAAGTTAATGAGAGAGGAAGCGGAGACACAAAAGACTGAAATAAAGTCTTTCATTGACAAACAGCGACATAATTTACAAGCAAAGATGAATGCCATAAGCCGACTTGATGAAGAATGTGCTACACTGATACAACAATGCGAAGACGTGAAGAGAGAGATTCAAACATTTGTTGACAATTTAATTGCTGTCATTGAAGCAAACAAGAAAAACATATTCGCAGAGGTGGAGAAAGTAACAAGCAAGTCGATTAAAAGCATAACAAGGCGAAAGACCGAGATCGAGCGTCAAATGACGGTCATAAAATCATCTCTGGAGAAGGCTGACAAACTTTTAACCCGAAGTACAAACGCTGAAATCATTCAACTAAAGAAATCATTAGACACCATCTTTGAAGGAGTTCATCAAATCGAACCAACCGACTGTGACCCCAAATTTGTGGCTCATTTTGTCTTCGTGGAAAATTATAAGTTACTTAAAACTGTCAAAACCAAACAAATTGGAATTTCGAAAAACCAACAAAAGCAGGGGATTGTGATATTGAAGGCAAAGGACTGGAGGGAGGAATTGCCCTCCGTGAAGCTCACTTTACCTTGACAACAAAGGACACCAAAGGAAGACAGTGTTACAATGAAGGTGACCATGTAACGGTGGAGGTCAGAGACGAACAAGGACGATCATCCAAGGACGATCACGAATATCATTGTGGGCAGAATATTGGGGACAGTCCTTTCACTGTACATGTAACTCCATTTCAGTTTAAACCTGTACTTTCTTTCGGAAAAGAGGGCTCATCTAAAGGAATGTTTAGTTTCCTTTGTGGGGTAGCAGTAAATGCTAAGAATGAGATTGCTGTAGCTGATTCTAACAACCACAAAGTCCAAATTTTTAACAGTGAAGGAAATTACTTAAGATCGTTTGGTCGGCATGGTACCAAAAAAGGAGAATTTGACTTTCTTACCGGAATAACATATCATAATAATGGGAATATTTTTGTGGCAGACTACGTGAACAACAGAATCCAGATTTTCAGTGGGGAGGGTGAGTACGTAGGATCCTTTAGTAGAACAGGAAGCCTTGATAGTCGGTTTAGAAACCCTAGAGGTTTATCAGTAGATAGTGATGGGAATATCATTGTCGCTGATTCAGGTAACAAACTGATTAAGATCTTTTCTCCTAAAGGCACTTTTCTAATGAAGATAGGTGGGCAGGGCTCTTTTACTTTACCCATCCACTGTATTCAATATGAAAAATATCTCGTAGTGTCAGACTGTAGTGAACATTGTATTAAAGTGTTTGACAGGAAAGGAAACTTTCAATACAAGTTTGGAAAGAAGGGTGCAGGGGACGGGGAGTTAAATAATCCTAATTGTTTGTCGGTGAACAAATCAGGTCACTTGATGGTCTGTGATAAAAATAATCACAGAATACAAGTATTTGAACTGAGTGGAAAGTTTTTCGGCATGTTTGGAATAAAGAGTTGCAATTTAGGAGAGTTTAATCATCCAACCTCTTTAGCAGTTCTCAGCAATGGCCAAATTATTGTTTGTGACTCTTATAACGATCGTATACAGATACTGGAATAAACTTGTTAACATTATTTTGTACTATTGCGCCGAACCAAAATCAATTAATTAATTTTGAGTTCAACCATTGAATGAAAAACATTGGAGATTCTGCTCATTCTCTACATGACCTTCTTTGTTATTCTCAACCTTAACAATAGTAACTATTCAGTGAGTAACTAGGTTTAGCCAAGATAAGACTAGTCATGAATTACAGGAATGGAAGTGGGCTTAAAATGTTAAAATTCATTTTCTTTTACATCAGAAAATCTGCAGTAATTTAAAGACAAACATAAGACTTGTCATAGTATCAAGATTATATATTAATTACACGACGAGCGCAGTGGTTGGGAAACATTCATTCAATCTGTAGCATATATCATCAAATAGCCAGGAAGGGAGGTGAACATATACATTTTAAGTGTAACTGATATTACACAGTTCCCTATATAACATCATGCTGTTTTTAGGAGTAACTTTGTGGGAGAGTTAAGACCACTTTTTGTGCTCCGTTTTTGTTCGTTACTCACTTTGCTGGGAAAGAAAAAATTAAAGAAATGCAGGAGACAGTTTTCATTATATAATGATATGTAATATTGCCTTGTCTTAAGCTAAGGGGAGTATGTCATTAACGTTTATTTACGAAGACAACGGTTTCTATGCAAATCATCAGCGAGGCCTGCAGATTTCAGTCGTAGAAAACATAACACAGTAATCAGAATGTGTTTATATGTTTTGTAAGAAGTGTCTTTTTTGGACATTCCAATATTGTAATGAATAGATTTACAACCTTGCTAATTGTAAGATGTTCCACTACTTTTTCATGAGATAAGTTTTTACCCTGATATAGATTACCTAGTTGATAGAGGTCGAATCCAACGAAACTTATTTCGTCTCGCAATTGAGGACTTTCAATAAGTTACTGTATACGACTCACTGAGCTATTTCGTGTACTTAGTGTAACATCGTTTTGAGTCTTGATGTATCATTAAAGACGTTAACGTTATGATTTGAATTTAAGATGATGATCAACAATTTAAAGTTACTATCAAAAAATTGGGGTACCTTCCGAAGAAGGCATCCACAGCCGCAACTATAGAAGAAACCACAGAAGTTATATAACACTATAAAGCTTATAAAGTATAGTTTTTGAGAAACAAAAACATTGCAGAAAATATGGTGTCTATAATGGAAAAGCACGCCAATCACTTGGAGCAACTTGTGGACGAGCGAACAAGACAACTGAACGAAGAGAAAGAACGAACCGAGAAGCTGCTTAATCGTCCTCTTCCACTGTAAGTTAGAATTTACGCATCTATCGGAGTTGGAACTTCTACTGATATTTGTTGTTATTGTTATATATATTAGCAGGCTGTATATTATGGTCATAACTGGCCTTTGGTTGGATTTGTTTTAGTTTAAACTGCGCAAATGAAAGGTATTGAAATATATACATGCTGCTCAAATTGATCTCTCTATTCAGTGGTTTCCAGCCTCGCTTTCGCGTAGCGTAGGCGACGAACAAGACCAAAAAAGGCGTGAAGGATTTTGGTCAGTGCATACTAGTGGTTCCTTCCCCTAAAAGAGTTCAATTTACTATTGCTCTCTGTCTGTAGGATGGTCGCCGAACAATTGAAGACACGCAGTTCAGTCCAAGCTCAGGAGTTTGAAGAAGTCACCATATTTTTTAGTGACGTTGTGGGATTCACTAAGCTGGCGTCTCTCAGCAAACCACTAGAGGTATAGAAACGATGAGCAGTGTATACGAACTACGCTAAGTTAAGCTAAAATTACTCTCGTGCAATCAGTCTGGAAAAAATTTTTCTTTGGCAAGCCCATCTTGGCAATGAAATTGAAAATAACTTCTCATTCACCGAGTATAAGGGTCGCAGTGGGTAATATTTGCCCGAGGTCGTGGCAGTGCGCGATGTTTCGTGGAAACAGTCCGTTAGGCAAAATACCAACCTAGTAACAACCGATCAGAACGCTCAGATTTCCCCAAGCCCTTCTTGCCATATAATAATGAAGCTTATCATCTACCATGTCCTCCTTCGAATGCAGATTGTAGATTTCCTGAACGATCTCAACGTCGCTTTTGATGAGATAATCACACGATTTGACGTTTACAAGGTAAGTGCTGAGTGCTTTTGAAATGCCATGCAATCCCCTCCTTCGTATTTTTCAAGACAAAACAAACAAAAAATTTACAATCATACAACTTCAACTTGGTTACAAAGCAGAAGAGGCACGAGCAGGCCAGAGTCAAGTGAGAGCCTGGTGTGGGACAAAGCTCTTGTCAGCTCCAGGCCTTCTGGTAAATCCCACCATTACGAGGCTCATAAGTCAAATCCATCTTGCAAACTGCTGGAGTCAGAAATTTCAATTATAAATGGAGATGGTAAAGTTTGAAGGCGCTCGTTGTGTAAAGAAAGATGTTATTCATTTTCTTAGGAGCGCTGAACAAAGGGAAAATCTGACAAT
Source organism: Pocillopora damicornis (assembly GCF_964200805.1). Taxonomy (NCBI): domain Eukaryota; kingdom Metazoa; phylum Cnidaria; class Anthozoa; order Scleractinia; family Pocilloporidae; genus Pocillopora; species Pocillopora damicornis. Next base: position 3,331,459 of record NC_142683.1, read on the forward strand.
TTTCTCTATGATTAGCACTATTTTATTACAGTTTTGCTAAAGTCGACGCGATCGTTCCCTTGCAAGGTCTGAAGACCAATTTGTTTGGCAAGAACCCTTGTGACAATAACGTTCCTTTCAGGTCGAGACTGTCGGTGATGCATACGTCGTGGTTAGCGGATGTCCCAAGTTGAACGGCAACAAACACGCCGGAGAGATCGCGAACATGGCTTTGGAGCTTCTAAGTCACATGTTTTTCTTTCGTGTCCGTCATCTTCCAGATCATCAGCTTCAACTCAGAATTGGAATACACACAGGTAGCTTGGACTATGATCGCCGCCATCTTTGAAACTACTCAGTAACCTGGCCGTTACGGGGAGGGGAAGAAGGAAACATGCGCTTGATTAGCATCTTATTCCAAAGGAATAGAAAAATTCGAATTAAGGATGGAGGTTAGAGAACTCTCTTATCAGTTAGGGCAACAAAGCTACAAGGCCTTGACTGATAAGAATGTTCTGTTGTCAACCATGTTCAAGTAAACGTTGTGAAGAAGATTTAAAGGCTCCATAGCTGTTCCATAAGTGTAATTTATTCTTATATACTGTGCTGTACTGACCCTCAGGTCCTGTTGTTGCTGGTGTGGTTGGCGTCACAATGCCCCGTTTTTGTCTGTACGGCCATACTGTTCATATCGCATCCAAGATGGAGAGCAGTGGCTTTCGTAAGTGCTCTGTTGTCCTGCTTTAGTTTCAAAGAATAACTGACTTTGATTTGTGCTACGAATGAAGACCTAACAGCTATAAAGGCCTGGTAGCTAAGTATAAAGCCTGTTAGCTAAGTATGAAGGCCTGCTAAGATGTGCGCACTCGCTTGCAAGTATTTTTCCAAGCCCAAACATTTCCAAACAATGTGGGGGCTAGTCAATAGCGTAAAAACGATTTCTTTTTTGGTTGAAAATAAATTCCCAACCCCACTCTAACATATAAAATCGAAAATGTGAATTTAAATCAGTAATACAATTTAGTTGTCAGATAACCTGTCTAAAATTTTTTTCCGATTTCCTTTTCAAACAAATTTGTTGATTGGGGAAGGTAGAGCACAGAATTCATAAAGGAGTTCTTGATAAAACCCTGAGGATTTATTATGAGGCCTCTGTTGCTTCGCCAGCTCATCGTATCCACGTCAGCCGAGAGTCCCGCGCCAAATTGGTGGAGCTTGGAGGCTATCATCTCCAGGAGAAAGGCCAGGCACAGATTAAGGTGAGAAAATAACATTTTGTAGAGGCTGTGCGCATGTGCGCATGTGCGCATTCGATTAGATAATCCTTAAGTATCCCTGAATCTTCCTGGCGTAGCTTGTCACCAGGCCCTTATTATTATCAGCGTTGTGGCACGAGCGTTTCTTCGCCCGCGAGAAAGTTTGAGGTCAGTGAGAATTCTGCAAGGGAACTAACACTAATCAGCACCAGACAACTTACAATTATAGACCTCTTACCGGCTCGCGTTGCTCAAGGACCTCAAGGCATCAAAATTTTTCGCTCGCACTGAAGGGCTAATAATGACGGCCTGGTCACATGCTGTTCATGGCGTTTCTTTCGAAGACGTTGGTGATCGTACAATGACTTAACGGCGCTGAAAGAAGCTTAAATACATCAATTTGTTTCCTGGACTCATAAAGACAAATGAACGCATTGTACTTGCAATAGCCAACGGGAACGTTTCCTAAGTGCGGAGAAAAGAAATATTTTATCGCTCCAAATGCAAAATATGTAGAAAGCAAACTCTAAAGGAAAACTCTTACGAGGGCGTTAAGGGAAATTATCACATTATCAATTAGGGAAATCTTTTTCGGTAGCGTAAGTGGAGTAGTTATTATCAACAATCATAACTTAATAATGTAAAAAGGGATGTGCTGAACTCTTAAATTAGTTTAAATTAACTAGATTTAACCTCGTTTCATTGTGTTCTACAGAGACTGGGTCTAGTCACAACATATTGGCTGATAGGGAAGGAGGGTTTTGACAAACCCCTGCCCGACCCCCCTGAGGAGATATCTGAGCCACTCTTTGAGACTTTAGACGTATATTATGCAAGCTAAGAGCCGAGAAATCAAATGACCCTATTCAGTTTTCTTTCTGCGATTATTGTAAGATGCCAATTGCCTTGTGTATTTAAGAGATAAAAATTAATTCCTTGCCTGATAGAAATTTAACAAATGCCATAAATCTTAAGATGGCACTGCTCAGCTTAGAGCAAACTATCAAGAAACATATTTTCTCGGCTGTTCTAACTGAAAATATTCTTTACAAGTAAGGGAAATTCTTCAGAGGGCATTGGCGGAAAGGCCTACGATTTTGATCTAGTCGCGAGGCAGGGCGCCACGCTTAGCGTGTTCCGTGTCTTTCTTCCTCCCTCTTCACCCTACCCGGATATAAGTTTTGGGTTCACGTTTGATCGTATAACATCACACTTGTAAAAACTATGTAATTAAACCAATAAAACCTTCTCAAAGAAGCTGCTTAGAGCTGAAATAGTAGCCCTGTTTTTGAAACACCGCATTACTCTCCTGTGTCAACTTTTTTAGTTTCATGCAGCAAGCTCCACAACCGAGCAAATTATAGGGAATCCTGATCAGTATGTTCTGATTACCTGCCGTATAAAATCTTAGTTTTTCCATTTGTAAAGTTCCTACCTTTCAGAAACCACTGAAAGGAAACGACCAATGCCTGCCTAGTACATGGTGACACCACATTACAAAATAGCAAAAAAACTTCAAGAAAACCTCCACCAATGGTACAAGTTGTCGTGAAATCATCAAAAATTATCTTTTAAGTCAAAATTGTTGGTAACAATGGAAACAATGGACTGAGAAATGGAAAAATTGGGATTTTGGTTTACGCCGCCCTGTTGAATCGTGTAAACGCTTGGTGATACCTCCAGTTGTGCATTTGGACGCCTTTGCTTGGGAAAGCGAAAGGGACATGTTTTGTCGCTGAAAAATGCGAGGTATAAGTACAGAAAAAGCCAAAACGAACTCTCCCACGAGATAGTTTAGGGGAAACTATGATAATTATTTAGGCAGAGCAAATGGGACAGTTATTAGGGACGACACTTGATGTTACTTGTCACTTCTGCAGAAGGGTGTGTGCTACAACCTGAAGTCAGCCCGAACTTGTTGTTTTTCTACAGAGACTGGGTCTGATCACAACCTATGGGTTGATAGGAAAGTAGGGTTTTGACAGGCCCCTACCCGACACCCCCGGAGGAGATATCTGAGTCCCTCTTCGAGACTTTATACGTCTATTATGCGAGCTAACATAACCGTGAAATCAAATGGTCTTTTTTAGTTCTTTGTGCGATTATTGTAAGATGCCAACCGCTTCGTGTATTTTAGAGGTTAATCATGAATTTCTTGCCTCACATTAATTTTACAAACTGCTTGAATCTTAAGATGGCACTGAAAAGCTTAGATCAAACTATCAAGAAACACAAATATTGTTCTCGGTCATTCTAACCGACGATATTCTCTATACGAAAGAAAAATCCTAGAAAAAGGCGTTGGCACTAAGGTCTACAAGTTTGATCAGGTCACGCGATACGCCACGCGAGGAACCACGCGTGTCGTGTGTTTCTAGCTCCCTTACACCCGGTCTGGACCAAGGTTATGAGTTCACGTTTGATCACCGAAGCCTACTGCTTATCATTGACCACAGAATGTCGCGCTTGTGAAAACGATGTCAATAAAACTGTAAAACCTTCTGGAGGCTTATACCTAAAGTGGTGGCCTTGTTCTTGAAATACCGCATTCCTTTGCTGGAAAATACTCCATCTGTTATAGCAAGCTTTACAACTGGGAGATATCAATAAAGCGAATCCTGATCAGTGTGATCTGATTGCCTGCAGTACAAAATATCCTAAGCCTCCTCCATACAAATTTCCTTTGACAGTTTTCAGCCTTTTTAAGGGAAATATTAGAAGTATTTCATTGTGAATAAACTTTGTAAGAGACCTCCACTGGTGAAACAAGTTATCGATAACTTATCAAAGAATGATCTTAAAAGTTAAAAATCGTGGGCACGATTGAAAAAGAAGTATTTAGCGAGAGAAAAAAAATCGAAAAAGATTATTGCCTGTTTTGAAAGAGGAACTCTCAGCGTGCTGCAATGTTGGATGTGCGATGTCACGCTTGGTGGGTGTGTGCAAGTCTGATCAGGTCACGCGTAGAACCATGCGAGGTGGGTGTGTGCGAGTCTGATAAGGTCACGCAAGGAGCCATGCGAGGTGGTTGTGTGCGAGTCTGATCAGGTCACGCAAGGAGCCATGCGAGATGGGTGTTTGCGAGTCTGATCAGGTCACGCGTGGGGCCATGCGAGGTGTGTGTTTACCAAGTTTCTTTCTCTTATTATGCTGTAGATCCAGGTTTAAAAATATATTCTATATAAGACCGTAGCACAATCAAATCTACGGTCAACAAAAGACAGAGTAAACTTTCCAAGAAGGGTGCTCCCGTTGTCTCCTTCCAGTGATCTCCTCGTTTTTCGTGACATCTTCGAGCCGAACAACATCGGGCGAGTCAGTTTTCACATTTCAGAGAGCCAGGAATCCAAGGAATCCTCGATTAAAGTGTTCCTTGTCTTAAGAAAGTTTTCTGATTGGTTTATACACAAACCCTGCTGTCATAACAAATAATTGATTCCCAGAATAGCTACAGAAAAAAAGTCACAAGGAATCATTGTTTCGATTTCAATTCCGAGAAAAGCTGATATGCCCGAGCGTATGTTCAGTTCTTAGTGAAAAACACATGGATATCAAAACGTTGCTTCACAATCTTCGCGAGGAAGTTTCGTGCCTAGTGTGTACTAACGTGTACACTGATCCAAAGACCCTTCCATGTCTACACACGTTTTGTCTGCACTGCTTGGAACACTGGCACAGAACAAGCCATGGCCGAGACACAATCAGATGCCTGAAGTGTCCAGCTATTAGCAGAGTGCCTGATAGTGGCGATTTGAAAGATCTTCCTACCAGCTTTTATTTAAATAGCTTGATTGATGTGCTAGAAATTAAAGAGCGCAAAACCAGCCAAGTACGATGTGGAAATTGCGACAAAAAAAGCGCCGAGAGTTCCTATTGTTTTCATTGTTGCGTGTTTTGGTGTGACGAGTGCATCATTGGACACAACATCATTCGCAGCAATAAAGATCATCGTGTTCTGGCGCTCAAAGACTTTCAAGACAAGGACTATGAAGATGTGATGAAACCACCTGCTTTCTGTCCTAAGGAAGATCATAACAAAGAAGAGCTAAAGTATTTTTGCAAAGACTGTGAAATGCCACTTTGCCAAATATGTGTCACATTGGATCATGGAGGTCATAATATGAAGTTAATCAAAGAAGAAGCGGAGAGACAAAAGACTAAAATGACGTCTTTCATTGAAAAACAGCGACACAATTTACAAGCAAAGATGAATGTCGTGAGCCGACTTGATGAAGACTGTGCCACACTGATACAACAAGGCGAAGATGTGAAGAGAGAGATTCAAACATTTGTTGACAATTTAATTGCAGCCATTGAAGCAAACAAGAAAAACATATTCGCAGAGGTGGAAAAAGAAACAAACAAGTCGATTGAAAGCATAACAAGGCGAAAGACCGAGATCGAGCGTCAAATGACGGCCATAAAATCATCTCTGGAGAAGGCTGACAAACTTTTGACCCGAAGTACAAACGCTGAAATCGTTCAACTCAAGAAATCATCAGACACCATCTTTGAAGGAGTTCATCAAATCGAGCCAACCGACTGTGACCCCAAACTTGTGGCTCATTTTATCTTCGTGGAAAATTATAAGTTATTCAACACTGTCAAAACCGAACAAATTGGAACGTTGAAAAAACCAACAAAAGCAAGTCATTGTGATATTGAAGGCAAAGGACTGGAGGAAGGAATTGCTCTCCGTGAAGCTCACTTTACCTTGACAACAAAGGACACCGAAGGAAGACAGTGTTACAATTAACGTGACCATGTAACGGTGGAGATCAGGGACGAACAAGGACGAGAATGCACGTCAGAAATACAAATAAATGACTGTAAAGATGGACTCTATCAAGTCAGATATTGTCCCAAAGATCCAGGAAAATGTCAAGTGACTGTAAAGGTAAACGGGGAACATGTCCGTGACAGTCCTTTTGCTGTGCAGGTAACACCATTTCAGTTTAAACCTATACTTTCCTTTGGGAAAGAGGGCTCGTCTGAGGGAATGTTAGGGCTTCTTTGGGGGGTAGCAGTAAATGCTAAGGATGAGATAGTTGTTATTGATAATCATGACCAGAGAGTCCAAATTTTTAACAATCAAGGAAATTACTTGAGGTCGTTTGGTCAGCGTGGTACCAAAGAAGGAGAACCTAGATCTCCTTCCGGAATAACATATCATAATGATGGGAATATTTTCGTGGCAGACTATAGGAACAGTAGAATCCAGATTTTCAAAGGGAAGGGTGAGTACGTGGGATCCTTTGGTGGGAGAGGAAGCCTTGATAGTCAGCTCCTTAGTCCCTGTGGTTTATCGGTAGACAGTGATGGGAATATCATTGTCGCTGATTCAGGTAACAGGCTGATTAAGATATTTTCTCCTGATGGCAATTTTCTAACGAAGATAGGAGAGCAGGGCTCTTTTACTATTCCTGTCCACTGTATTCAGTATGAAAGATATCTCATAGTGTCAGACTATGGTGAACATTGTATCAAAGTTTTTGACAGGAAAGGAAACTTTCAGTACAAGTTTGGAAAGGAGGGTGGAGGGGACGGGGAGTTAAATAATCCCAATGGTTTGTTGGTGAACAAATCAGGTCAATTGATGGTCTGTGACGAACTTAACCACAGAATACAAGTCTTTGAACTGAACGGAAAGTTTCTAGGCAAGTTTGGAAAAAAGGGTGCCAATTTAGGAGAGTTCAGTAATCCAATCTCTTTAGCAGTTCTCAGCAATGGCCAAATTGTTGTTTGTGACGCTTTTAACTATCGTATACAGATACTGGAATAAACTTGTTCACATTATTTTGTACTATTACGCCAAACCAAAATCAATTAATTAATTTTGAGTTGAACCATCGAATGTAAAATATTGGAGATTCTACTTATTCTCTGAATGACCTTCTTTGTTATTCTCAACCTTAACAATAATAATTATTCAAAGAGTAACTAGGTTTAGCCAAGATAAGACTAGTTATGAATTACAGGGATGGAAGTGGGCTTAAAATATTAAAATTCGTTTTCTTTTACACCAGAACATCTGTAGTAATTTAAAGACAATGAAGGACTTGTCTTAGGGACAAGATTATATATTTTAATAACAAGGCGAGGGCAGTGGTCCAGAAACATTCATTCAGTCTGTAGTATATATAATCAAACAGCTAGGAGGGGAGTTTAACATATATACATTTTAAGTGTAACTGATATTACACAGTTCCCTGTATAAGATCATGCTCTTTTAGAAGTAACTTTTAGGAAGAGTTAAGACCACTTTGTATGCTTCCTTTTTGTTCGTAACTCACTTCGCCGGGAAAGAAAAAATTAAAGTAATGCAGGAGACAGTTTTCATTACTGCTTTTTCTTAAGCTAAGGGGAATATGTCATTAACTTTTATGTAAGAAGACAAAGGCTTTTATGTATATCATCAGCGAGGTCTGCAAATTTCAGTTGTAGAAAATATAATACAGTACTCAGAGTGTGTTTATGTGTTTTGTAAGAGTTGTCGTTTTTGGAAATTCCAATATTGTAGTGAATAGATTTACAACCTTGCTAATTGTAAGATGTTCCACAACTTTTTCATGAGATAAGTTTTCACCCTAATATAGATTACCTAGTTGATAGAGGTCAAATCCAACAAAACTTATTTTGACTGTATACGATTCACTGAACTATTTCGTGTATAATGTCATAAGACTTAATGTTTCGTCGTTTTGAGTGTTGATGTATCATTAAAAACGTTATGATTTGAATTTCAGATGATGGTCATCAATTTAATGTCAACAAAATAGGGTACCTTCCGGAAAAATCGTTCACAGCGCGCAACTGTAGAAGAAGCTACGAAAAGCTATATAACACTACAAAGCTTATAAAGTATAGTTTCTGATTTAAAATTTTTTTCCAAATTTTATTTTTTTAACCGCCCGCGAGCCTGAAAATAATGTCTAAAAAACACGAAACGGAATTAACAGACAGAACTATACAAACAAGACCTATCAACTAGTGACAAATTGATATGCAACGTAACTGTTCGTGACACAATTCTACACTTCCCTTTCAGAAGCAACATAATAAAGGGGAAGGAAAAATCGCAGCATAATAGTACTTCACCAAAAAAATTAGTCTTCGTATACAATAAAAGCCAAGTTCAGTGTCAGCAGATTTCTCTTTGTGAAAGACAAGAATAAACGTCTCGAAGAAGGACAAGTTATCTTTTTCGCAGAATTTCCCGTTTGCGTTGCTGAGAATTCCGCACACGCTGGTTCAGTAATCTTGGACTGTATACTTTCTCTTGATTCAGGCATTACTGACGACAATTCAGCATTACACGTTCCATTCTGCGATCTATCCACTCTATTTCAATCTAATCTTATGGTTACAAAAATGTTACATTTATTATCTTAGGAAATCCACACCCAGATACGTAATTCCGTGTGGGATTCAAGATTCACTCACGTTGTACAACGATTTGTGGGCACTAACTTCCTATTAAACATAGCTTTACTTGACAATCAAGCTGCTAAGTTCCTACCTGCTTAAACGCCCTGCAAATACCTGGTTTCATACATCATTGCTCGCAGAACTAATCTGATTACCCTATGCCGTTCCCAATTACATGCTACTTTTAACTGTAACTTTAACTCTGTACTTTAACAGTAACGAAATTAAAACTCACTTAATACACAATCAAATTCATAATAAGTCTAGAAAATCAATTCTATGGGCGGCCGTCACCACCAAAAATACAAGGATGTCGAATAGATCAGCAAATACAAAGCTGGTCTAAAGCCTTAAAATAAATCTAACAAAGAGAGGAAAGAAATATAATTTGTCCTTCTTCCAGACGTTTATTCTTGTCTTTAACAAAGAAAAATCTGCATACTGAACTTGGTTTTTATTGCATACGTAATTTAAACCAAAAGCAAGCAATTTGTTAAAGGAAACCTTAAAATAAATCTTACAAAGAGAGGAAAGAAAGATTGTTGTGAAATGTTTCCGCGCAAATGAAAATGAAATCTTATATTGTTTTTCTTTTAGTCTGAACACCTGCAGTGTTAAAAAAAAAAAAAACAAAAACAAGAAACAAAAATCAATTTGGAATGGCCGAAACGAGACTATTCATTAATCACAGGGGGAGGGTAGAGGGCTAAGAACGTTACTTCTATTAGTGGCATCACTTATCAAACAATTAACATAAACGAGAACAAAAAGTAACACGGAGGAAAGTTTACGGTTCAAGTTCATCTAATGAGGAATGCATCAATAACTTTTACATAACCAGCAAAAGGCTTTCGGTAAATCAACTTATATTAGTCTTGAGAAGAGTTTAATAAACCTCTTGCGTCCATTTTGAGGTCACTGTTATCCTTTTAATCTTATTGGCTCTCATTGGTGCGAGTTATTCATGAATCGCACCATTTTTTCTCTTAATCACATCTTTTTTCCCAGCTAATGAGACAGCTTTACTAAAACACAACAACCAATCAGATTTCAAGGCTTGTTTAAAGGAATCAATCGCATTACCGGAAAATGAAAGACTACTTTTTTATAAATTAAAACCAGCTCAATACTGGATCAATAAAATGTTTGTACAGATTTAAAAATTCTGCATTTGAGCGACTGAATTTCGCAGTTTCAAAGTGGATGCAATGGAATAGAAATTGAACTTCATTTCGTTTAGTGGTGGTCTGAAATCATACTTGTGACTTCAAATCAAACTCGCGCTGTGCATTCGTTTTGAAATCACGGGTATGAATGAATAGATGAAGTTTGCATACGAAGTGCTTTAAAGCTCTAATTTCTGACTAAACTTTGCTACAAACAAGGCTACTTTTTATTTTTTAAAAACGGAAGGGTGACACCTCGTTTCAAATAAGAGCTTTCACTGCGAATGAAAGGGCGAATTGAATTATGAGAGAGATTTTGTCGCCACATTTCAATAAGGGGTTTTAACCTGGATACGACTACTGGCTTATAAGACGTTTTCATTCTAGAGTTGAGCAGATATGTAGATTTATCGGAGCAAAAGAAACTGTAGACACAAGAGAAGAGTTCAAACATTTGAACACCAGTGTGGCCACCATTCACTGTTTTGCTAATCAATATAGCCGTTATGACGTCATGTTGGTAATGACGGTTAACAGTACGTAGCATTAATCAGGGCAGAAAAGGAATGCAGTTTATGACATGGAAGGGATGTTATTTTGTGGATAGAGGATCTCCCTGCAGAGCATATTTTACCCAACATCTTCCCTTCTGCAGTTGAACGTTAAATACTTCAAAATTCGTTGTGGCTTTCACGAAATTCTTGAGATAGATTTAGGTTTTACGTGACTTAAGAGTTAAATCCTGTGAGAGGACATTGACGCCAAAGTGCGGGATTGTCTACGTAATTGATCAAGTCACGCGGGGAGCCACACGAAGCGTGTTCTGCGTTTCTTCCTCCCGTTTCTCGGGCTACTGACCTAAGCTCTGGAAAGTACCGCGTTAATAGAACAGTAAAGACTTTTCCTGGATGATTCCACCCAAATAAGCAGTCTCATATATAAAAAGTGCAGCTATTTCGCCATAACTCTTTTTAAAGTCATTGCAGCTGTCAACTCAGGGCTTCTCCTCTCTTTCGCAGATGAAGTCCATAAATTTCTTCTCTTATTATCAAGTAACATGTTCCACCCTGACAAAAAACAGCGTGCAAGTTATACAAATTTCCTTTAGAACGTTTTCACCCTTTCCAAGGGGAATATTAGTAGCATTTCACTGTGAATAAGCAGTCGGCTCTTTGTATGAAACCTCCACTGGTGAAACAAATTATCGTGAGAT